>NC_051155.1:116443026-116469487 GCF_013339745.2 Dermacentor silvarum
GTCGACATCGAGGGTATACAAGCTGCCTTCCCTATGGGGGAATTCTTATCGCAATAGGCCTGTCGAATCCAGGCAAGGCACCAGCACCGGATGGCATACCGTATGAACTGTATAAAAACACGGAAGGCAAGGTTCTCGATGTGCTATTAGGTGCCCTAAACGAAGCTGGGGCTACAGGAGCCATCCCTGATTCTTCTCGTCATGTAGAAATGGGCCCTGTTCCCAAACAAGGAAAGCCCCCTGACAATGACACTTATATGCACCCAACAAAGCTAATCTCAACGTTAGGGAAGCTGATCGAGCGTATCCTCGCGACACGTATTACATGGTGACTTGAGCGATACTCCTGGTAGCATCCAGGCCAAATTGGGTTCCGTCTTCATCTGGGCACCAAGGATGGCCTTGAGTATCTTTCTTCTATGGTTCTCATCGGAGGCCGTTCCTGAAGAATTCGCACTATTCTGGCAATGGACATCCACAAAGCGTATGACCATGTGACTCACGTAGCAATTGTTCGAATTCTTCATTGGCTTCATTTCCCTAGCCGTGTCAGCTCATTCGTCCAAGCGTTCCTGCATGCTCGCACCTTCTCCATTCGCCTGGCTGGCCATGCAGCAGGTCAGTTTGTCGCACATCGGGATGTCCCATAGGGATCTGTGCTCGCACCAGTCCTTTTGAACATCTCCCTCCTTTCTTTATAGCTAAGAAGCTAGCGACGACACGTAACGCACAATACGTAATGTATGCAGATGAAATCACCGTTTGGTCATTTAATCCTGAAATCTGCCGCCAAAAACAAGCGCTTCAAGAGGCCCTGAACGTAACACAACTGGTGTGTTCAGATAAGGCTTGAAATTTCCAAGGACAAGACAACGTACATGTCAGTAGCGAACAAGTATGGTTGCCGTCTACTGGTACTCCGGCCTCTTCTGTTAAATCTGAATCAGCAGCCACTACAGAAGGCTTCAACTCTCCGTGTACTCGGCCTTGAAATGGATGCCTCCGGATCTGCGGGACCATGGGTCAAGAAGGCAAAGCAACAAACCGCAGAAACGATACAGTTGATACGTCGAATTGCGAAGAAATCTGGCGGACCGCGCACCGACATGGCTCGCCTTCTTGTCTGGTCCGTACTGCAACCACGACTCGTCTACGGAGCCCAGTTTCAACACTTCACGAAAACAGAATGGGCTCGCATTGAGGTTATTAATCATGAAGCAATGCGTGCCATAACGGGGCTGCCACATCTAATTCCACTGCCAACCTTACAGGCCGAGTCCCAGCTCAACACTCTTGACGAACTGGTGCACCAGCGTCGATGCGCGCGCGCCCTTAAGCCATCGAAGCTATGCTCAGCTGCTGCACTTGCCAAGTACATCGGACATGAAATAGACAACACAGCTTCTACGACACCCGATCGAGCTCCCTGAAACAGGGTACTATTAGGTGACAATAAGCCTCTTGGTCGTCTGCATAGCCCGGTTCCTCGCCAGCGAGCGCTCAAGTTTCCCGACTTCGTCACACCGATGATAATCAAGACGATTCGACTCTAGTAGCATACATTGACGCCAGTGTTAATGGTACCGCGATTCACACAGCTCTCGCGTGCCCGTTGATACGAGAGGCAGGCCAGACGTGCTCGTATGTTGCCGATCCTGCACCGCCGGCTTATATTGCCGAGCTTGCCGCCATACGGGACGGCAACCTCAGGTCCGGTGCGGGAGAAAGCCCGAAAGGAACGTCACTTGCAGACGCTAGTCGGGGAAAATGGTAAATGTGGCCTTTCAAGCAGATATACATACAAGGGCTGTGCGTGCCTACCGCATTAAGCACTGCTGATAAATAAAGCACATTTGAGCTGCGAGTTAATGCATGTGAAACATAGTGCACTCTTCTGAGCACATTGATTGTTGCTGACATGTTAGAGTCGTCACAGCGCGAAAGCCAACATTTTGTTGAACTCCGCCTCCCACCAGGGGGCTGTGCAATCTTGGCGAGATGTTCAGAACCATGCGTCGTTTGCAGGAGAATTTCATGCGTCAAGAAACTATACTGGCATCCGTTTCAGTATGTCAAATAAGGCTACAAGTACCGCGTCGGCTTATGGAAAATATAATGGCAATAACATGTGTTCAATTTCCGTCACGTAATAACATGTGTATACTCCGCCACCCAGAAAGTATTGTAGCGTTCTTAAGATGGAAGTGGCTATCGCGCTGGTGATAGCTCACACTAATGCCTCGTATACTATCAGCGACTCTCAAACGGCCGTGCGAAACTACGCCAACGGCAGAATCTCCCCTGAGGCATTGCGGATCCTTAATACAGGCAAAACTTATGAGGCAGACAAATGCGTACAAATCCTCTGGATCCCAGCCCACACATCTCTAGATCAACCGGAGTTCAGTCCAAACGAGGTGGCGCACAACGTGGTTCGAGGTCTCACGTTCCGAGCCGCGTTCGAAGAATCAGCCACCCGAGCGGACACCTCCGCGGTGGTGTGGGAATGGGACGATCGGCTCACTAAATTCTGTGAAATTACTCAACATTATCGAATGCAAAGGCGTGAGCATCCACCGCCTCACCCCAAGCTCAATCGGGCCCAGTCCGTTCAATGGCGGCAGCTACAAACACGAACATACACGAACCCTGTCATCATGAACCATATATACCCCGAATTATATACAACCAATCTATGCCAGTATTGTAACACCAGAGCCACACTAGATCACATCCTATGGGCATGTCCAGCATTAATCAGCAATACTGAGGTCGCGGGCTCCAATGAGGGCCTTCGGGCGCGTTGGGGGACTGCGCTGCTCAGTTCAGGCCTGGACCAGCACTGTGGGCTATCCAGCAGGCCGAGGAAGCTGCCGGGAGACACGGTCTCTCCGCTGGCTCCTAGATGGGAACCCAGCCCAGCAATCTGCCAGAAATAAATAAAGTTCTCTCTCTTCTTAAGATGAACAAATATAGCGAACACATAATTTTACCATTTTAGTCTACTCTAAGAGCTTCCCCAGTCACCTTCTTCCGTCCCGTTCGTCATTTCTCTTTGGTGACTTAAACGCAGCACGCTTTAAGGGTTGCCTAACTAAGCTGGTTTGGTAACTGAACACACATCCGTTAATGCGAATTAGTGATAAAATTATTATCTAAAAGAAGTGAATGCTGAAAACAATGGCGCGAACGTTTTCCACGCCTCGCTGCCTCTGTGGATGGTTTGTCAATATTTGTGTTTGTGATGGCCATGTGATATATATATATATATATATATATATATATATATATATTGCAACAAGCGTATTCTGCAGTGGTAGGGCACTTGGCGATGTGGTTAACCAAGGTGGCTCAGTTGAAAACCGACCTATCGTGAACCCCACGATCGTTAAACCCTTCCTTCACACTGGCACAGAGCTGGTGCCGATGCGCTCCGGTTTAATGTATATATATATATATATATATATATATATATATTGTATATTGACGTGCCTTCAATGTAGCAAGGTTCCCTCAAAGTAGGAGGCATGCAGCGCAGTGCTCTTGCGATGTAAGGAGCAGTGCCACGCAAGCAATCAGGGAGACACTTTAGAGAACGCATCGAACAGTGACCCATCGTCTACGATATAGACAGTCAAGACGAGAAAGCAGGAGCTTCCATTCCAGGCTAACTTATTTTGGTGAAACACATCGTTAGGTGTCGTGCTTGGTTGTTAGCAAGAGCATATCATTTCTTTACAGATCAGCGAACAGTTTTCAGTGACGTGTTAATGATTATGTTGGGTATTTTTTGCTGCACGTAACGAGAATGTAGCGCTGCAGCGAAATACTACGAGAGAGAAGTGTAGGAAACACTTCTTGGTATGGCCATACGTGTAGTCTGACACACCCGGTGAAGAAAAATGGAAGGACCAGCAGGTGAAAAACTATACACAAAATGACAGACTTTCAGCAAAACACCACACACATGTCGTGGTGAAGTAGTTGTTTAACCGTAACGCGAATGATTGTTAAATAAAAGGCTAATGGATTACTTGTGTTTTCTCACTCGCGTACCAAAACTCTTTCAGTTGGCTAGAAGTTTCAAAGACATCACCAAGCAATGGAAGTTACTTGGCATCTGTGCTCAATAAGCGTCTGAAAATTACGTGCTGCACGGTTTTAAAATATGTGCCAAATAAATCGTTATCACCAGATAACCTGGATTCTCCCTCTGCACCAAATGTCGGGAGCAACGCCTTTACATGGAGGGCGAAGGCTGTGCACAAACGCCTCCGAAAATAATTTGAGACGTGAACTTCGCGGAGCTGATAATGGCAGCCCGAAAATTTTGCAGCATCATTCCGTACTATAAGCAACGACATGCCAGGATACAGGCGTAGAGACACAAAAGGTCCTCCTCAATATTTGGTAATAGTTGAGTCGTATGGAAAAAAAAAAACACATATAATCCTGATTTCCTCGAATAACACTTACGTAACCCATCCCATGCGGGTGACTATTGTACAAATATTCAACGAAGAAAGTTTTTTGCGAAGAACGGTAGCCAATAAACTGGTGAATGAGACCGCGTATAATCAACGAGAAAAAGGGGGACCAAGGGGCCGAATTTTCTGTTAATCACAACAGTATTGAGCCACGGGTTGCATAGGGAAGTGATTTGTAGTATTATTTGAACTGCATAATTTGTAAATCAAATGAAAATAGAAGTGGCCGAACAAATAACTTGCCGCCGTTGGGAGGAGAAACCACAACGCTTGCTTTACGCGTGCGATGCACATACCAATTCTGCTACTGGTGGCTGGCTGTTCCAACGTCCACATTCTTCCGTATAGATGTGTGTGTAAGCCTGGGAGTGTTAGCCCGCACCTCCCCGGTCATCGCAGCGGATGTGGAACATCCTTTTGACCAATGCGAAGCGAAGGATGTGGATAAGACGTAATGCGAAAGCTGTGGGTCCGGCTCCCGCCAGCTGCAAGCTCTTCTATTTTCACTTCTTTATCATTTCTACACATTAATTATTATTTCATACAAATTTCCATATAATTTCGTTGCCCAGATAATCTGCTGGCTTTATATAACCACCGTATAATGGCACAGAACAAACGCCATTATAATCGTGTCGCCGTTTGGACACCTCTTTTCTCCGAGCATGGTGACGAGCTCATTTTCGTTACGAGGGCGTACAAGCGCTCTTTCAACGTCCTTTCTAGTTATCCCTAAAGGGATGTGAAATATGCATCTTGCGCTCGCCGCCTCTCATGTTCTGTGAAGTCGTGGTCAAGGTAGGGTGCAAAAATTGAGTAAAATGTGTGCGTATCGCTTATTTCCTCAATTGAAAGTGGTGCAAGTCTACCTCAAGATGACGGACAACACGCGCTGCGGAGTAATTCAAGTGAATCCGAAGGTGTCGGAAGCGGATATTTCTGAAGATATTTACTCGCCAGATGCTCCCGTGGTGGGTGTGAGTAAGTTAGGGGAGTCGAACGCGCCCGCGATTACGTTCGAGGGTCGCAAGGTGCCGTTCAACGTATTCAGCGGAGGGAGGGTGTGCCGTGCGTCTCAACCGGAAGGCAACACGAGCTTGTACCTTATGTGGAAAAGTGAGACATAGGCTGTATGTCTGCCCTAATTCGCGAGGTGATCGCTGCCTAGCCAGCGGAATGGTCACCCCAGGGGAGGGGCACGAGTGCCAGCCCGATGCCTTGTCTGCGGGGGTCCCCCAACTCACGGGCAGCGCGGACTGCACCTGGAAATACAGGAAAGGTGCGGGAGTCGCGCGGAAGACTGACGGAGGGAAATCTAGCAACAAGCGTCACGCCAGAGGGGCGCGGAAGGATTCGGGGCTTAGAAGGCAAGCTCAGAAGCAGGTCGCGGTTTCATCGGAGCTTTCAGAAACGAAGGCGGCAACGGGGGCCTCCCGGCAGGGACCTCAGGGAAGTAGTCGTCCAGCTGGCAATCATAAATGTAGAGGAGCTGGGCCAGCGAACCCCATGGGCAGCGAGGTTGCTGCTTCCTCGGATCCCACTTTGGCTTCTGAGAAACCCTGCGAGAAAAATGGTAGATTAGGGCAGGTACTGGCAAAATATAAAAATCATAAGCTTAGGGGGTCGTCAGGGGGTGCAGGCATACCAGAAACGCCTGCAGAGTCTGCAAAGGAGGAGGACCTTCCAATCCTCCTATTAGCTGGCAGTGGCCCCTGCCACTCCGGTTGCGGAATAGCGGGAAGAGGAAAACGTGGCGTAGTGGCGAGGGAGACCGATAAAAAGGCCGCTGCCACATAGGAAGAAGCCAGTATTGTGGTAGATGTGGAGCGGTGTTTGCAGAGGGAGCTTCCGCGTTTGGAGGCTCGTATAGCGCAAAATATGAAGGCCAGCTCTGAGAGAACCCTACAAACTATTATTGAGAGAAGCGTTCAAGCAGCTATTCAGAGGGGCAGTCATGGTGCGGTAGAGAGGGTCCTACAGATGATCTTGGAGCCCCATGTGATTAAGTTACAGGCCTTTGAAATCAGAATTGATCGGAAACTTGCAGGACGTTGCGGATTGCACGCAGGCAAATTTTCCTAAACTTACTGGCCGGATGGGTAACAGGCAGCTTGGAGCTGAAGATTTTCCCGACACCGCAGTGGAAACACCAGGCTCGACTTCCTTGAGTATTCAACATGGCCAACTTTCTTAAGGTGCAGATTTCGCAGTGTAACTGCATTTGGTTTAAGATTAAGAGGGAATCGGTACAGCAATACATTGAATCGTTTGAAAAATTACCAGATATCATTGTACTGCATGGCGTCAATGCGGAAGCCAAACTGAGACCTTACAGCGCACATCAAACCAACTCATCCACTTGCATTCTGGTGCAGAAGGATTGCACGGCTGTCACAATTGAACTGGAGTTAACCACTGAGGTGGAACACACTTTTATTCAGCTTATACCGAACGTACGTACTAGCAGAAATGCGTGTATATTGAACATATATAGTCGACCGAAAAGCAGAGGTGCGTCTTTTGACGAGATGTCTCAAGAGGTGGCGCAATTGGTAAAATCCGCCCTCTCATCATAGTAGGGGATGTTAATGTGTATAGCTTTTCCTGGCGCTATAGTAAGGAGGATATTAAGGGAGGGAAACTCGCTACCACAATCGCAGACGTAGATTTGACGATTCTTACGGACCAGCAGCATCCCACGAGAATTGGCAACAGTGTCTCGAGAAATACGTGCCCAGATCCCTCGTTCAATAAAGGAGCGAGAAATTATCAATAGCATAACACGCAGGAGAGCTTGGGGAGAGACCACTGCATACTCAAGATCTGCCTGGAATACAATAAGCATCGCAAGCCTTGAGGGAAGGCCATGCTCACAGAATGGTTGTTGTTCCGAAAGGCGGAAGATCCTACGATTACCGCGCCCATTGAAAAGTATGAGGAGTGGGCCGAGTCATTGATGGGAGTCAGTGAACGCTTTACGCGTACGCTCCACACCTCAGAACAAGTTCCAGCTTTCGACAACCACCTGCTACATCTATGGCACGCGAGAAGTGGTCTAACGCGTTGGTGGAAGAGGCAAAATTATAACCGCCAGATCAAAATCAAGATCGTGGAATTAACGTGGCAAGCGGAAGAGTACGCATAGACCTTGGCCAAGAACAATTCGTTAGCAAGACGCGACTTCATGAAAGGCAGCCTCAGCACCAAGTCGGCGTGTCGTCCTAGACGTTTGATAGAGCCCACCATGTCACGTGGAGGGCAGCAACGTATCCTCAAATGTGCCTGCTTATTGCAGCCAGTCAAAAGTTATTATTCATTTCTTTGTTCATTGCACTGCCAACAGCAAGAATTATCATCTCGCTTTGTGTCCCCCTCGCCACATAACCCTACTGTAGAGGTGGTCTTGGCCTTCACGTACGTCTCAGCGCCTAATTAAAAAAACTATCAACGTAACTTTGATCACCTTGTATATATTACCAGTTCCCTAGCACATTCATCACCTTCGCTGATATTATCAACAATATCTTTTTTATAACCTTAAGTATAGCAGGCGTCAAGCGTTCCTTCCCAACCTCTTCGCAATTGTTCACCAGACAATAGTTTACGCTGACAAATAACGAACAAATGATTTCGTTGATGAATAATCGTGTGTACTTCTTTGAATATAGCACGCTGATGAACACATAAACGCCCAACACATGACTTTCTCCATTTCTTCCTTCTCAGCAACCGCATACGAATAGCAGTCACGACGGCGCACGTCGTCTTGAGGAAAATCTCGATATGATGTACGATAGGAAATTTGTATTTTGACGATACCATTGAACTTTCCTCGGTCGTTTCGGGTGCGCCTATTTAGTCCCCAAATACTTCCAGTGAATATTATGCGCCCTGCAACACACCTAACAGGACGCTGTTGTTGATCAAATGTACGAGCCTTTTCGATAGCCTCCTGAGCTACTACACCAGTAGGAATGTTCAAGCGGAATACACCACCTTCGTTGCACGATGTTAAACTGAGTACATCTTTGCATACTTTTATGTGCATAATCACCGTGCTGCTGTTCCTCAGAATGCCGAGCCAGAGCATTTCAGGAGTGTGGCTTGGCGGAATGCTACCGTGCTCCTATAGGACAATGCACTGTATTTCTGTGCTCGGTCGACCGTTTTCACCACGGTGGCTGTACGGTTGTGTGCGCCGCCGGGATTTTTATGACTCCTGATGCACTTGGCAAAAATGTGCCGATTGTGTTCTTAATCACTAGCATTATTGTGTTCTGAAAATTGAAATTCATCGGATTTTTTTATATATTCACAGACACTGTAAAAGTGAACCATGCCAGTTGGCGATATTAGTTGGGAAGACGCCAGTCGACATTACTACAAACATGTTTCTCGAAGAGAGAGGCAGTTAGCTTTATGCAGAACAGGGTCTGTAGAGTTATGCGCCATATGCATCAGCAAAAATTTACTTTACATCAGTAAAAATTTCACAACCTAATAAAAAGTTCTTTATATTGCTTTATCCTTCTGTCTGAGATGTTGGCAACAATTATCTTAGCTCTCTTTAACACGGCTCCCCCACATCAGGACCAAGAGAGTTGTGGCTGCCGAAAACAAAACACTTTTCATCATTTTCAAGTTCTGTTTCCGGAACTTTGCTTTGTAGTCATCCGCTGTGATCCGGAATCATTGCAGAAGAACTTTCTTGGCTCTGTTGTAATCGAGCGCATCGATGGCTGTTAGATGGCTGATGACGTGGACGGCTTCACCTCAGCGGTTGTCCGCTTCTCTTCAGGTCCCTTCGGTCCAGACCCTCAAAACGTAGAAGTAACGCGTCAAGGTCATCGCGTCGTTCATCAAACGCCGGGATTGTCGTCTGTGGATTAACTACTCCGCTGTTTATGACTACACACTCATCTGCAGTTACAGCGTGTGTGTTACATTGCGACGCCTCTCCTGACCTGTTCGTGAGTTCCTAATCCTGGCTCTCATGTACGCGTTCAAGTGTGCGGGAGAGAGGTGAGCAGGGGGGGTGGGGGGTTGCCACAGCTGCTATGCGCACACCCTCCCGCGTTGTGGCACTTCCTATGAGCATGACCACTCTGTGGCGGGTGCCGAAACAAGAGGCGGCGCCGATACGTGCGTTATTTGCAAAACAACAAATCAATCCTCAGGGCCATCATATTATTTGGTTTTATCAACACATTTGTTGTGTTGTAGTGGTTTTCGCTATAGGGGCGTTCGCAACACGAATTACTGACAGAAATTTGACCTGGTCATAAGAAATCCTTCGTTACACATGTTATTTCATTGTTGAAGCGTCCGTGGTAGAATCGCACAACTGCACTCGCAAGGAAGTGTGCATACCTTTTTTAAACTGCAGTCTTTTCCCGTCCGTTAACTTAGCGGTAACGTGCAAGAGCCTCTTCCATGTTCTGCGTCCTAGTTTGCCTGCTCGGCAAGATGCATCTTTATGGCTTCAAATGTGAATGCGCGCACGTCTCACTACACAGGTGCAGGTGCACCACACTCCCCCAACGCGGGATTTATGATTCATATGATTATGTCGTCAGAGATTGATGATTTATATACTACGCTGTGATTACCATGTAATCTGCTTGAGAATTGCATTTGTGTTTTTGTTTCTGTCTAAACATTGAAAATAATAAGATACAAAAGTTGGTAACTCTAACCACTGTGACTAAAGCATAAATCGCCTGGGGCCGCTTCTTCTTGTACGACTTCCAAGTTCATTATACAATTAGAGCTATGTCAAATGTAGTTGCGAAATTATAATCATGTACTGAATAGCAAATAATGGAGCCAGAAATAAAACGAATCCTTGAACTTATGATAATTGAGCCTCGGACAGCAATTAGGCTTCCACTATGATTCTCGTAGAAGTGACTGAGAAATAACCTCGTCCATGCGTGGACGATAGGAAATTGAATGCAGGCACGAAAGACCACGTTTACCCGATCAAGAACCTTTACAACATACACCTCTACCTTACCTCATGCAAGCACTTTCTTATTTAAACAAACACGACAAATGTGCGTTTCGTCTTCTAAAACCCATCTCTGAAGTATTCGCATTCGTGTAAACACACGCATTGAATTACAAATTGGGAATAAGCTCAGCGTACGGATCAGACGGGTCTGGCGCGTAAAGGTAGAAATAAACCGCCGTCGCGAGGACATTGAGCGATTATCTCGTGCCCGTTCTCATTTTGCTCTTCTTTTTTTATCCTCACTGTGTGTTGGTGACTAGAAAGCTTCCGCATATTTCGCCCTTCAGTTGTTGGGCGCGTCTCGCCATTATTTATGGTATACTGCCAGTGACACAGGAACGCGCCAAAAATATCAGGAGAACACAGGGACGAGAGAATTGCCTGACAGAAACCGTTTTTTTTTTTTCACGGGAACTCGTAGCATGCAGGAAGCATTAGGATATGGCTGCACGCCAGCAAATGGAGGCTGTGCAGCTCATACTAAGTGCGGCGATTTACGGGTTGCTGCCATTTCTGCTTGATATGAAAACTAAGGAATGGACGCAGGTGTGCAGTGACACTCCATTGAAGTCCCTATCAAAGCACGACCGCGCAAGCAGACAAAAATGCTATAGGTCAGTCACGCACTGCAAAAAGTAGAATACGGTCACTCCAATCGGAGGCCAATCCTGCTCAGGGCTGGCCACGCTATAGAACAAGCGCGCTGTAAATCTTTACTGATCAAGAAAAGAACGGGAAAACTCCCTATCGCAGAGCCGGAAGGTATCGGCGGGAATGCAATCGGAGAATGTATATCGGAATAGACACTACCCCCCAGGACAGGAAAAGCCACGCCACATTCTTGGCTTCTTGTTCTGGGCCTACGCTTCAAACTTGTGCGGGTGTTTTAGGACCACCTGCGCGCCCGACGGAACCCAAGGACTGTTGCCCCGATATTCACGACGCACACTGTAGGAGAAAGCGCGGCCGTCATGAGAGAGCGGAAGCTATTTCCGCCACATTTCTTTCCATTAATCATCGCCACATTCGCTGAGCGATTCCGGCACGCATTCATGCTTTGGCTGATGTTCTCGTCGCCGCTCTGAGCAGTGGTGCCTGGAGGCTGGTCAGAAAGGATGTCTAGTGATGCCTTGCATGCCGTGGCTCTTGTTGGACACGACCGGCACTTACTACTGGCGCAGTGGCCGACCAGGAGCATGAATGTGTTCACACGTGTTCTTGTTTTGAGTTTTTGTTTTTTGTTTTTTCGCGAAGCTGTTAAAGACTTAAGTAGACCGACCCGCTCGCATAAGTTTTGGTTCCATGTGCGTGGTGGTTTGGCTCCACATCCGTGGCGGGTTCCCGGCAATTGTGCCTCATAGCAGGTGTCAAAACGCATGACTAACATGAATGTTAGATCATGACGTCAATACCATCACACGCTCGTGAGTTACGTCACGATTAACGATAATCAAATCACGCGTGGCGCCTACCCGCTTTGGATATGCGGGTACGTACGAGCCAGGGATATGCGAGTATGAGCCAGGGACAAGGAAGAAAAAAAGAAGGAAGGAAGGATGCAAACAAATAAAGAAAGAGAGAAAGAAAGAAATAAGGAAGGCAAGATAGAAATCACGTGTGACTCATACCCGCGTTGGATATATGGGTATGAGCCGCCGAGAGCAAGAGCCGGAGAGGTCTCACATGATCATGGCGCTGCCGTGCAGTGTGCCGCGGCTATGAACGCTGTGGCTCATAGGCTTGTCTATGACGATGGGGCGGACTTGGCGCAGCGAACGCACTGCATGGCCACCGCGCTAGGCGAAAACAAGACGCCGGTCTCCTTGCTCTTTGACGAACATGCCGAAGATGCTCAATATAATCAATAATGATAAAAGCCGGCAGATCCCCCGCCCTGTGGGAATCGATGTTATGCGAAGCAGATGGCGGATAGCGTACCAAGGTAACGAAACGACCATGAGAGCACGAAGACGTAGGTGGCTTTTTCGTGACCTACATGACACGCATGTCATCACATTCATGTCATGAGTCCTCAGGAGTCCCTTTAGCTACGCCTAAGAGACCTTAAGGCGAAAGCCTTAGCCATGTTCATGACTATGACTTCGACCATCAACCTTTAGTGTTTCCTTCACTTAGTACCCACGTCCGAACCCATCTCAGTGGTTTTTTAGTGTTAATCGTTTTCGCTGAGTCATTGTCATTTATGCTGAGTCATGCTCATGGCTATGCCTTCTACCAGCCTCCTGTTGTGTTTCCTTTATTTAGTAACCACGTCCGAACCCATTTAAGTAGCTTTTGAGTGTTAATATTTATTCGCTGAGTCAGTGTCATTTTTTCTGAGTCATGCTCATGACTGTTACTTCTACCAGCATCCTGTAGTGTTTCCTTCACTGAGTACCCACGTCCGAACCCATTTGAGTGGTTTTTGAGTTTTAAACTTTTTCGCTGGGTCATTGTCATGACATACATGACACGCATGCCATGATATTCATGTCATGATATGTCATTTATGTTCGTCATATACTCTTGTCATAGTATGTCAATTTTGGTACATACCAAGTTAACGAAATGACCATGAGAGCACAAAGTCGTAGGCGGCTAGATAGATAGAGACGGTCAAAGTAGCAAATCTTCGCTGAGAAATGCTTCGCATTTAACATACTATAAATTCACTATAGCAATATTGACCACAGCAAACCCACCATAGGCACAGATTCGCTGGGCTCCATCTTCGCTGTAGTGGAAGGGCTCTGTATTTTTCCCCCTTTGTTTTCCAAGGGGGGGGGGGGGGGTGGTCTCCGGAGGACGTTTGCATTTAAGACGGGTTTTATATTATTCGCATGCTCTCTTTGAGGCACCGTGGCATCTCCGGCTCATTTGAGAAGGCTTGTATATGGCGGAGTTGTCAATAGATTCATTAGGTGATATGACAGAGTTGAGTTGCAATTTCTCCTGGTAGGGGCTGCAGCACGTATAGGCGCTTCTTAACCTGATGTCTCGCCTAACTTTAGGGAATTATGTGCTGGCTAGTGTAGTCGATGGCTTAGCAGCACCCATATTATCTAGTATTTGGCATACTTAAAACATATTCAATTCGTTCTGTAGCCAGCATTTCGCGTGGTTAAAAATCTGATTAGTTTTGTAACTATAAAATCACTTGTAATCAGATCCTGTCTCTGATGCGTTTAGGAATGAGATGTTTGTCAGTTCTGCCAGGTTTCCTGATCCCAAGGTTGGCCAAAACTATAAGCTAAAATATTTTTTTAAAAATAGGCCAGGACTAACTATATAAGTTGCGATGCGCGTGCCACATAACAAGACCGTGATTCTGGCACGTAAAAACCCAGAACTGATATTTTTTTATAAAGGCGATAGCGTGTTTGCTCGCTCACGCTGAACCCTTGTCAACTTTCCTGTTCGATACAAGCACCGAAAGAATAGCGGAGATGAAGGTGCATGGGCATGCCTTAACATGCTGCAGTGCACTCGGAAAGTTGTGCTCAGCCTCACCATCAGAAGAAGTCACTGGCATGCTGTTATATTCACTTTCGCTACACCTCTAATTTCACCTCCTGATATGCGGTGACAAATGCCGACACAGCGAGCGTGGCTTGCACCAGCAGTAAAACTATCTCAAAAGGACTCAGAAGGGTTAAGAAAATACGCATACTCTCACTTTCCACGTGTGTCCACAGACTTTAAGTATCGCATGGCTCTTATTATGAAAGCACAATATGCCGATTGCCCAAGCTTAGTGCATTAAGCGGCGCTAGCTTATCAGATTCAATGACACGTGAGTGGAATTTGATATAATTCAGAGACGACGCTCTCTTCAACCTTAAGTAAGCAGTTGCATTTGCTGCAATGTAGGGCTTACAGTCCACATTTCTTGTTGCGCAAGGGGCTGCTACGTTCGCGTAGATGGTCATTCCGGTATCGTGTCGTCTGATCCGCATGGAAACTGCCCTAAGAAAGAGGGATCGTGTACGCGCCACTAATAAGGTTGCAAGATCAACATGGCAAAAGAAAAATACTACATGAATATTTGTAGCGCGTTGTAAAGCTAAGCACTTTACCCAGTATCCAGAATTCACCAATTAGAAACAAAGCTAAATATTTTCTAAGCCTGGGTATGGTAATTCATTCTATTCCGAAGTTCCATTGTCAGTAGACTTTTCACGAGGACTGTATGCGATGCCTTATATAGGATCAGCCGTGAGAGAGACAGATAAATGAGATGCGAAAGGTAGGCAGGTTAACCGGATGATAGATATCCACTTTGCTACCCTGCACTGGGAAGGGTAAGGGGAAATAGGAAGGTAAATAAAAATGCACACACATAGAAAGAGGCTGAGATTAAACAAAAAGAAGACACACACACACACAAAGGAACTCAGGAGTATCAAAGTCGCTCAAGCAGGTCGCTTGACCGAAGGAACTTCAGTAGCGTCTTCGCCGCTTTCTGGTGTGAAGACCGCATCATCCGGCACTCTAAGATGATCTGCTCTGAAAGCGGCCGGCCGCCGAGGCATGCCAACTCTGACACGAGCGACTGCCTCTAGAAGCTGTAGCATGGGCAAATACACAGGATATGTTCGATTGGTTCCTCGCTGCCGCAACTATTACGGGCAGCACTGTCGCCATTCCAACGCGGCAAGCAAAAGCATTCGTAGACGATACTCCAAGCCACAGTCAGCAGAGAGCAGCCGTCTCGATTCGCGAAAGTCCAAATGGATTGCGTAGTCGGAGGGATGGGTCCAGGCGGTTCAGTCGAGTATGCCGGAAACGTGCGTGTTCAACATGGATGGTGTGGCATCACGCGCTAGGATGCGAAGCTTTGTTGCTGCGTCAGTTCTTGACAGCGGGATGGCATCTTCGTGAGCCCTCCTAGCAGCTTCATCGGCGGTTAGTGGCCTAGGACCCAATGAAAAGTTATATATTGTCCTTTTTCTGCTAGCTGGTTATACAGGGTGTTTCATTTTAGCTGCCGCAATTTTTTATAGCGCAACTATATCCTTGATCTAAACTACTAGATGAGGCGGTCATTACTTCCACAAAAAATCAAAATGGCAAGAACAGCTTCGCTGTTAAAAAAAAGGTTTGCTTCCATCCCCTTGCGCCTTGTAAAGTTTGAAATGCATTGTGCGCACGCTTAAAAATCCTATTATGGTCAAGATTAATCCCGAGCTACCCACTACGCCGTACTTTATAGTCAAATTGTGGTTCTGGCAGGTAAAATCCCAGAATTCCATTGAATTAGGTAAAGTCTGAAACATGTACGCTTGTCCAGAATGCCCATTCAGGCAATTTGGTCGCCATCTTTTTGAAAAAAAATGAGAGAACAGGCTAACGGCCGAATAAGGTGGCACATAGTCATGCCGCCTGGTCGGGTCATGCGCTATTGGGGGCGAGGACTTACGGTGTCGCCATCTGTAGAAAGCGCCTCGCTTGCGTAGTATGAGAGATAACGCGGCGCGCCCCTCATAGGTTTGGTTGTCAGCGCTCAATAAAAACACCACGCGGGAGCCCTCCTGGTCATTTCTGTTAGTACTCTCCAAACAAGGGAAGTTGCTTACTGTCTAAATATTAATATCGGGCAAACCAAAATCGCTGAATAGTTTACAGGCGCTATCTCTTTACCGAACACGTACAGTGAATGCCCATTACGCGCGGTTGCCGTGATGGAGTCTCCCGAGCCAGCTTCTTGCGTGAAAGGTAGGCAATCGCTGAGAACACACTATGCTAAATATGTTATTATAGTGTGCTGTCTGTATAACCAAATTGAGCATACCAGAATGAAGCCTCAATGCAGTGGTCGCACGGTTCGCAGAGACTGACTGCGCGTCTGCATGTTTGTCCGAGCACGATGTTTCGCTTTCGTTGCGAGCGCGTTTTCCCACCGTGCCGTGAGCTTTAGGCCACAGCATATGAACATTTGACAGTACACAAGCAACCATTGTGGCGCCGATACTATCAGAGCTGTTCAAAAACAATTTCAGTATAACTATATATGGAGACTTCGACGCCTACGGCAACTTGTGGTGTGCCATCGTGACGATTCAATCATGGTTTATTTTATTGCGATAGCAATTATATGGACACTTCAACCGGATTTCTGCCGTCGGCGTCGCCGTGAGGTTCCGTATAGATTCCAAGGGCGATAAAATCATCGCCGCGCGCTGTATGCGCGAGCGAAAGCGCGCGGGGGACGCGCGCTATCACGGAGGGCGAACGCTCGGCAGAAAGCAAACGCGACCGTCGCGTGGGGGTATGAGAGGGAGGGAGGCGGGGCGGCGCTGTGCTCCGGCACCAAAGGCGTATCTTGCCACTCGATCTCCCACGCGAAAGCAACAAAGCGGGAAGAGCGCGGGAGGAAAGGGTGGCAGCTTCTTCTCTGCCAACAACTTCTCCTTTGCGCTTTGCCCGGGACTGCCGGTAGTCCGCACCGTCTCTTATCTCCACACGGCTCTGACCTTTGTATGCGCTGTGCATTCGGCGCTCAGTTTCCGTTAAAGCGATAGACCGCGCGAACCTGCGCTTGCTGCTAGCGTTTTGACAGTCGTTGGCTGCCGTCATTCAGTCTGATATTTTCATGTTTGGTTGTGCGCGCTGACACCACGATTGTTAATTCAGTTAGTAAGCCAATGTGTCCCACTTTATGAAGCCGATAAAACTACTATCCCTACTCCGAATAGCTCTCTACTAATTTGCTATCGCAATCGATGCTTCGCCTTTCGGGCGAAACTGCGACATTTTTTTAATTGTTACTAAAACCGCCGCCGTTCGCGACGCGCCCACAACGGCAGGGGTGCCTAGATTAAAGGAAGCCTCGAGCTCACTCATTTCCGCCGTTGCCCCGGCTGCTGGGGCCACCGGGGTCCTTCTGCGTCGGCGTTGCCGCCGCTGGAAGGCGGCCCTGAACAGCTCGAAGCTGGAAGACCAGCTCTGGTCCGTCCGGCAAGCCGAAGATGCCGTCCCGAGTCCCAATACTTCGAACCACCTGAGGCCACTAAAAGCAAATTGCCGGCTCTTTAAATAAAGTTCACTTCTTCTCTTCTTCTTCTTGTTTTCTAAATTCTTGGACGTTTCAATATCGTTATTTCTCAAGTTTCGTCGCAATTGTATGTTTATCGGTCTTCTCAGCGAGGAATGCCCCGCTGCTTCTATTTGTTAATCCAGTGCATTCATTGTTTGGTGTTAACACAAAGATGAGCATATGCCATGCCTTTTTTGGCCTGCGGGTAAGAGTGAAGGCTGAAACTGGGCTGCTTTGCGTACGTGTCCGGCTCTGTGGTACTGAGCAATAGGCTACCATGTCGGACGCCTTCTAAGGCAACCACTACCTATTATAGTGCTTTCAAGTGTTGTCATGCAAGCACCCGAAGAGGGGAAACAACGCAACTTAATCACAACCGTAGCGCAGGTGGGACTAAACTTTCGTTTTCAGCTCGCTTCGGCGCTTCCGAAGCAGACGACATGGCCACTGTGTCCACGTGACATCCCATTCACATCACGCCAATGGTGGCGCGAGCTTTTCCAGTGGTGGAGCTCGCTCCCAATATAGAGCTTGTGCACTGCAGCTTCGAGTTGAACAAGTGGTGCCGCCTGCGACGCGGAGCGCTACTAATCAGTCTTTGGCGAACGTGAGCGTGTGCGGGAGAAAGCATGGCACCTCAAAAGAACGACGCAGAATCGCGGTCAAAAAAGAGTGGAAGTGTGTAGTGTTACGTGTACAACTGCCACAACAGCTACAGAAACACCGCTGGTAAGCTCCCACAGAAAAAAAAATTACTCCATCTCCCGCTAAAGGAAACCATGTTTGGATGCGAAGCAGCGGGTAGATGGTTAGTTTGAGCGGGAGATGATTTCGCGGCAGCGGCCCGAGAGCTCATCGCGGCGCTGCACAGGAGAGAGAATGAGGCGCGCGCACTCAGTCATTTTCATACCGCGGAACTACCGTTACGGTGGCTAGATGGGTAGGTGTGCCGACCGAGCGTAGTTCACCACTTCTCCGCATCATGACGCAGAAGTGGCGCTGCGGACAGTAGAACGGCTGAGCTGCGCGCAACGTCGGCTGCGCTGTGTAGACGAGCAGCGTGTTTGATAGTATCGCTGCCTCTGCTCTAGCTTTGAAGTACGCGTTATACAATGGCGTTTCGAGCAGAGTAAGCAAAGCCAGAATGGGAATTTGTTACTGTCGTCTACTCAGAAGACACGATATGCTATATAGACACGATATGATATAGACGCACAGTGAAGAAGGAATGGAGAAAGTGAACGGAAGGCATTACAGCTGACTTGGGGCAAATATACACTTTTGATGCCTCGTCACGTTACCTTCTCCACAATACTGGTTGAAGGAACCACTTCTGCTTGCGCTTATAGTTTCAATATAGGTTACACAGCCAAATCTAAGCATAAAATGTGGAACAAATAATATGCATAACAATTGTTAGCGAGCTCTCGCGATTTCTTGCAGTGTGTAGGTCCAGAAACAATTGCTAATTTTTACTTGAAATCTGTTATAAGCTTGAATAAGCTAAGAGATATGAAGCTTTACATAAGCTCCTAGTAAATGCAGCATTTGGTGCCTAGATAAATAGCAACTTGTTTCTTAAATTTACACAAACTAAATAGGCAAATATATGTCTTGTTTTGTTCGAAGAAATATCCTAAAACTCTCAAGAAGCATATGCGAAGTTCGACATACTCAAGCGGACTACCTGAAGAGGCGGATATTATGTGCATGACAAACGGAAATGTCCAGAAAGCCTTAGAAGCTGAGTAACATTTCCGAATCCCAATGGGAGTCCAGGCGAACCAACACCGTGGGTCTTACGTTCACTCCAAACACAGACCGCCCAGAGAAGATCAGCTTGGGCCTCACAAGACACGACACCATTGACTACGTTGAGACACCACCGCGGTGCTTCAAGTGTCAGCGCTTTGGACATGTGGCCAAGTACTACCGTGGGCAGCGGTGTAAGAGATCTGGAGGACCGCATGATTTCAAAACATACACGTGCAGCGAGAATTTTCTTTGTGCAAACTGTAGTGGTGGTGATCCAGCTAGTTGCAGCAAGTGTCCTACGCGGGCAGCAGCAATAAAGTGAAATAAAACGTTTATCTTGCGGCCAACATTAAAGGATGATAAGAATAAGACGAATAAAAAGACGGAGAGTTGCAGAGTCAGACGACATCAAATGGAGTGAAACTGATTTCCCAAGCCTGAAGCCTCCTTCACGAACCCAGGACACACTGGTGCCATAGCGCAGCGGACAGGCTAAAGCAGTCAAATCAATGAACAGAGACCCTATAGAAGAGAAGACTGCCTAACAACCGGAACAGTGTCTGCACTGCAGCAACCCCAATCGCGTTTCGATGAAAAAACACTACAGGAGGACTGCCATCAGGTGCTACGTGCTCTCTTCAAGGCCCTGCGATCGCACATAGAGAAGATGCCGGCGAGTTCGATGGAGGAAATGCTCGAAGTAGTCCTAGCTCGGGAGTCGGTGATTCTAAGCTCTGCCTCTTTTTAAAGGGCCCATAAACCACCTCAGATATGTTTTGAACATTTCTAGTAAACACGTGCATCGAGTTCAGAATGCCGTCACGATCAGCGATGCCAAACGCTGCAGCGCTACGCGCCGCGGGTGCGCCCAAAAATAAAAAAAAAACAATGCCTTCCTCCTCTCCCGGCCTTTCTGGTATCCTCAGCAGTCGTCACGATGTCAGCAGGGTGAATCTGGTGATGTCAGCGTCGGTGACGATGCCCATTGTTCGAACAAGCACCTACGACTTCCGGTTTGTCTGCTAGCAGGTACGCGCGCTCCCTGCTCTTCCTTGCCGGGTTGCTAGCTTGTGCGCCCTTGCGAATGGGTAATTACAGCCCGCAGCGCAAGTGCCAAATCGCTCGCGTTCCAACGCAGTCGTGCTTAGCGGTCTGATTAGCTGGGGAACAGAGTGCGACATCGTGGGAGTTTCTAGACGAACGCGCAACACAGGGTCTATAGCGGCACGCTTCGCATGACGCTTCTCCGTACCCCATTAAAATAACGTTTTGTCTCTGTCTCTCTTGTTGCAAACAGAAACATATCTGAACCCGGTGGCCTACCACCGTTACCATCCAGAACTTTACACCGATAGATGCAGGTTCTGTCAAGAAAGGGCGGACTTACAACATATAGTTTGGGCTTGTCCTGGGACACCCACACATACACAAGACCAGAGAGCAGTGGGAGACCGCGCTGCTCAGCTCTGCACCGGAAGACCAACTTAAGGCAATCCAGCAGGCCGAAGATGCCGCCAGAGCCCAAGGGCTCGAGGCCGTCATCTAGGTAGAGAGGCCTAGGCCTCACAAATCTGCTACACAAATAAAGTTTATTACTCCTCCTCCTCTCTCTCTATCTCGCATGAACACGGCCCGGCACCGCAGCAACATTTTGGCGCTGAGCCTTGCTCCCTCAAGGGCTGCAGAAGATAGCGTCAACCTTTCCCTTTCCCTCAAGAACCACTTATCATCCGCAGCAACAGCGGGTAGCCGAGAAGCGCCGAGTCCACGTCTCCGTTACCGGCAGGGTAACTCGCCACATGCTGTTTGCCATTCGTGGGCCGCCGTTCGACGGCGGTTTTCGTCGCGAACGGCGAGATTTACTTGCCGTAGAGAGGATGAGACCGCGACCCATTTGTGCGGTAGCCTCACCGCCACCGATCGCTCGATGGCGCCGATATCGTCGCTAGGCATTTTCCGGCTCACTAAAAAGCTAAAACGGGCGGCGCTTCGGAATGAATTACCGACGCTCACAAGCTGCAATATTTTCTTACCGTCGTTATCGCTCTTCGCAATAATTGTACAGAAAGAAGAAAACACGCTTAAATTAGCGGCGCCGTCGGCTGCGATGCGAGCACAGCCGAGCCGGTCGTCTCCCGTCGGTAGCCGTGCACGGCAGCTGAGCTCGACATGTATTGGAGCTCTCGTTCATGTTTAACGTTTGACAGTGGATATCGTTCTTCATAAAATGTACAATTTACGCATCGTTTTATCTAAGGAAAATTATTTTGCGTGGAACAGAAGCTGCAGCCGATGTTTTCATCGCCGGTGGCGAAGGCGCGCAGCTTCGCATTCGTCGATTGGCCCGTTGATCATGCTGTGGGCGGTGCGCCGCCCGAACTGCCGTCTAGGGTAGACGTTCTAGGGCAGACGTTCTAGGGCACCGGAGATCGGTTCGCTGTCGGTATCCTCGCATCGGTAACGACGAGTAAAGATAGAATGGGTAGTGACCATTTTCTTGTCTTCGCCAACATTTCAGGATATTGAACCAACGGCCAAAAAATCCTGTCCTGTGACGCATTGGGATACATACAGGGACGGCCTAAGTGAGTCATCTCGAGACCGGTGTTCGCGGACATGCTACGTACAGCAAAAAGTTAGCTACCACTGAGCTGAAGCTACCCGACCACTTCCTCACTCCGGATTTAAAGTTAACAAATATAGGCGCTGCCCGTAGAAGAGCGGAACAGGAGGCTGATGAGGACGAAGGGCGACCCACCAATGAAGACAGTATATAATAGAATTAACGCAGTGATTCGACGTTACACGGGGAAACTGAGAAGAGATCAATGGGCAGTATTTTGTGCAAGCCTATTGGCCTTCACACTAGTTCCAAGGATATGGTGGGTCGTTAATAACCTTGCGGGAAACTTTCGACCAAACAAGCCATTTAAAGCCCTAGCATTGAAGTTAGGCAAGACGCTCGCTTGTCTTGCGAAGGCCTTTGCTGAAGTATACTCTTCTGGAAGGTCAGCCGGCACAACCAACCCGCCTCCGCCGCTATCGTCGTCTCTGATTGATGCGCCTTTTACAATGAGAGAGTTGGAACTAGATATGAACAGCCTCCGACGTCGATGAGCGGTGGGACCTGACCGTATCAGTATTGAGATGCTGACTAACCTACCGGTTGAACGACGACGTGATTTGCTGGCATTTTTAACCAAGTGTGGGCCATAGGGGATACTCCACATTTATGTAAGGTAGCATGGGTGGTACCGGTTCTGAAGCCTAGAAAGAATCCTGCAGCTCCGGACTCATACAGACCGGTATCGCTGACCTGTGCAGCGAAGCTAATGGAGAAGATAGCGTGCACAAGACTCACTTGGTCTGTCGAGCAGGGGTGAATACTACCGTCGTGCATTAGTGGATTTCGGCAGCGTCTAAGTGCTCAAGACAATGTGCTGGACCTGCTGAGCCACATAGAACATCACAGTGCAGATGGCCTTTCGACACTTGCTGTGTTTATGTATGTTTCCAAGACTTACGACTACCTGTCTCCAACAGACATCATCAGCTAGTTACAAGTTACAGGTGTCACGGGTCATCTCTTGCACTTCACACATACGTTTCTCAATGATCGCCGCATCAGAGTCCGTCTTGGTGATAATTTCAGCGATGAAATAGGTATATTTCGTCGCGTGCCACAGGGGAGTGTTTCATCTCCCTTTTTGTTTAACATCGACATGGCTAGCCTCCCAAGAGTAGTAAGCCATCGCGCACCAGTGAATATACCTATATATGCTGATGACAACTGCATAAGGGTATCCGGCTACCAGCATCGGCGCCTCGCACGAATAGCCCAGGGAGCAGTAAATGCGATTCAGGGCCACTTGGCAACGCTTGGATTATCACTATCAGCAGGGAAATTATCATTCATACTATTTCCTGGAGTTAAAAGAAAATCTACACTCTTGAAGGTGAATACGGACGGATACCAGATTCGACAAATCACCAACGTCAGATTTCTTGGTGTTACCTTGGACCACAGGCTACTCTGGCGCCGCGCTGTTGACCACGTTGTCGCGTCATCGTCACAGAGGCTACATGCGCTCAAGCGAGTCGCTGGAATACGCTAGGGCAACCACCCGACGTCGATGCTACGTCTACATACAGCGTTGGTTACCAGTCGGATCATATACCAGCTATCTCTGATGTCACCCTCCGATAGCCAATACAAGCGCTTAGAAGTCATCCACAGAAAAGGTATTCGAATTTTATTGCGATAGCAATTATATGGACACTTCAACTGGATTTCTGCCGTCGCCGTAGCCGTCGCCGTCGTCGTCGCCGTGAGGTTCCGTATAGATTCCAAGAGTCATAAAATCGTCGCCGCGCGCCGTATGCGCGAGCGAAAGCGCGCGGGGGACGCGCGCTATGACGGAGGGCGAACGCACGGCGGAAAGCAAACGCGACCATCCCGCGAAAGGCCGTTGGGGTATGGGAGGGAGGGAGGTGGGGCGGCGCTGTGCTCCGGCGCCAAATGCGTATCTTACCACTCAATCTCCCACGCGAAAGCAAGAAACGGAAAGAGGCAGGGAGAGGGGGGGGGGGGGCAGCTTCTTCTGCCAACAACTTCTCTGCCCGGCGGTCGCTCGCACCGTCTCTTATCTCCACACGGCTCTGACCTTTGTATGGGCTGTGCATTTGCCGCTCAGTTTCCGTTGAAGCGATAGACCGCGAGAACTTGCGCTTGCTGCCAGCGTTTTGACAGTCGTTGGCTGCGGTCATTCAGTGTGATCTATTCATGTTTGCTTGTGCGCGCTGACACCACGATTGTTAATTCAGTTAGTAAGCCGATGTATCCAAGTTTATGCAGCCGATAAAACTACTATCCCTACTGCGAACAGCGCTCTACTAATTTGCTATCGCAATCGATGCTTCGCCTTTCGGGCGAAACTGCGACATTTTTTCTTGGAGTCCCTCAGCCAGCGTTGAACAATAAACTGCTCTACGAAGCTGAGTCGCACCCTCTGCGACTTCAGGCTTCCCAGACACTCATGATCCAGCTACAACGATTGAGTGAGTCTACGCCCAGTAAAGCCCTGTTAAGACATATAAGTAACACGCCGCGCTCACATTCTTTATGCACCACTGAACACACTTCGCGTCTTAGCATTGCGCTTCTCAAGACAGAGGGAAAAGATAGAACCACCTGGACATTCGAGGACATCACATGCGACCTAAGTAAACCACGATTGCAGTCAAAGAGCTGCATTCCATCTGCAGAAGCCAAGTCACTAGTCGTGGAACATTTGAACACGTCATACCCGAATCACCTACAAGTATACACAGATGACTCTGTCAAAGTAGACAAAGACCGCTGCGCAGCTGCATTCTACTGTATATTCCCTTTCTGAGATATACATGGTCTGGCTGTCTGGACTGTATGGCCTCGTCGACAGTTGTGGAAGGCATATCAATAGCTTCTGCTTTGCGCGAACTAAAGAATCTGCCTTCGCAGAATGTGGTTGTCCTTACGGACTCGAAGGCCGCGTTACAACTATACCGTGGTCTGCCATCCATCAAGTTCCCTGGCAAATCACTAGCCCTCGTGAAAGAACTCAACAACAAAGGCTTCATGGTAAAGTTTCAGTGGATTCCCTCCCACTTTGGTATTACTGCGAAAGAAAAAGCTGATACGCTTGCATACGCGGCACTCTATCATCCTCCCAAAGTCAAGGCTCCAAAGAGCAATCAAATGAAAAAAATCGGACATTCCAAATCACTTTGGGTCGCTTTGGGTGCTACAACATATCCCTTGCGTAACCTAGAAATTTCATCGAGAGGAAGCCTCACTTTTATATCAAATCAGGACAGGATCTGGTAGTACACCAGCCTAGTTATTTAAGACGAGACGAATCAATTATCCGAACTGTACGGCATGCGACGAGACTGGAGATATTGAACACTTTCTGTCGTTGTGCCCGAAATTCCAAGATGAAAGGAAAGCTCTCCTGGAGAATCTGCGAAAAAGGGCCATCCCGCATGCGTGCCTGCAACACGTTGTATTTCCCGAGGGATCAGTTATAGCCCTCCAAGAAACTTCACGTCTCCATGTGGAATTCTTAAGAGAGACTGGTTTGATGGACATATGGTGAAACCCTTCAGCGATATTGTAAGAGACGCTCGGGCGGAGAAATTGCCGGCCTTGATCGACAGGCTAAACCCGTCAGTTGGTACAGTTCAGCACCACCACCATCACCACCACCATCACCACGGAGTAACATTTGAATTATTTTCGTTAGCTAAATTGAGGTCGAGCCGCAATGCAGTCATGACTGCTAAACTGAAGCTCCTGCACTAATGCAGGAATGAACCCTTTACAATGTGCTACAACATTCTCTCGTCTACCAGGGAACAGTTTTTACATACCTTCGTCTGGCAGTTGAATACGACGTTAACTGGAAAGCCAATTCGCTAATTGAAGTCTGCACTACACATCGATAACAAAACTAAGGCATAAGTTGTACTAGCGTTATGGAAGATGGGAGTATTCCGATTACGGTCTTTTTTACAAACTTTCATACACTATGGCCCTCTTGCGTTGCCCAGGGGGCGCTGCAAAAATGGTGCTAAAGAGCCCTCAATCCGAAACTGGGTAGTACCAAGCTCGGTCGTCTGCTTCGGGAAGCACGTTTACAATATGGACCCGCCACTTTCGGTTGTGTTGTACCACGGCTTGCAGCGAATGTCGGGCGCCGAATATTTTTTTCAGGGGCGGCACGCTGCGTGAAGGCAAGAAATTATGCAACGCCCAATACGTGTAAGCTGTCCAAGAAATAAGCGGCGAAGTTTTAGCGCGGTGTCAATCGCAAGTGATGCGAGTCACGCACGTGCGAAGTTGAACTTCAGGTAAGGTTTGCACGCTGCTAGATTCAGGCCAACAAAGCAAAGAAATGTTTTCTATAAATGAATTCACAGCAGCGATAAGCAGACATGTTTACGGAACTGCTCGAGCGCCCGACGTTACGCTCCACGACGGCAGCGATCTTTCAGCATGCCGCGATGTACGAACTGCTCGAGCGCACGATCGTACGCGCCGCGATGGCAGCGGTCTTTCGACATGCCGCGAAACGGCGGGTCTCCTGCAATCTTTGTTGACTGCATGCCGCGCTGTAGTAGCGGCCATCT
>NC_051155.1:116469587-116581589 GCF_013339745.2 Dermacentor silvarum
GTGGCGGCAGCGGCGAGCGAATTGTTCTTCGTGCCACATCTCGCTTCACCAAGAATGGCAACAGCGAGAACACAGCGAAGACGAAGCCATCAGATATCTCAAGTCGGCTAGCATTCGAACCCAGCGTAAATTGCTTCCATATTAAGACGCACCATCGTTCTCGGCTCACCCTCGCACACTTTTGCTCGCACCTACAGCATACGGCACACGGCTGCGGTGTTTTCGCACTTGCGCTTTACACAGAACATCACGGCGACGCTGACGCCGACGGTGGCAACGACAGTGAAAATTCGTCTGGAATGTCTTCGGAATTGTTCTCGCAGTAAGAGCATGTGTTACTTGTAATTATTTGCTGAGCTAAGTTGGTGGCAGCACGTGTGTGCGTATAAAGAAAAATAATCTGTAATAAAATGCATCTATATCCTTAAAAAAGCATTTGCTCAAGGCAAGAATAAAAAAAAAAATTCGTACTTGCCCTCTGCTATTTCGCGTTCATGAAACTTAGCGAAATGAATAGTTTACATTTATGGCGTCTTCACGGTAAAAACATATTCACGGTAAGAATAGGCGAAAGAAATATCGCCTTGCACCAGTAGCCAGTGTATGAGGCTCATGACCTTTGGCTTACTTCGTTTTCCTCTCGCCAAATTATTTTTATCTTTCCTGTCTCAGTAACTACTCGAATAACAACAGGAAACAGAAAAAAAAGACACGACAACGTTGGTGACGTTTCAAAAAGATCCGCAGGCTACCGCCGGGGCCACGACTCTGCGACAGAAGGTTACATGTTTAAAATGGCAGTAACTTTCTCCTTTTGCCAACACAGTCTCTACAGTCTGCACTTTCTCTCTCTCACTCTTTCCCCCCCTTCATCACTTGGCATCTATCTATCGATTTGCCTGCAGTGCGTTTCCCGTAATGTCGCTTTTCTTTAGCAGATACCCCTTTCTAGACGTCTAGCGTGATGTTTATATATCTATCTTCTATACCTATAGACACGTCTTCGAGGCGCTTCGTCGTTATTTTACTTTTCTAAGATCACGCATCCCCTGGACAGCGTATAAACACATAACCGCGCGCACTCGCGCCTGTTGACGCCTCGTAAAACTCCATTCGGGCCTTGTCAGACCAAGCGACATGGCAATAAACTGGGGCTGCCGAGGCGCTGACAGCTGCGCCACTGTGCACCGCTCCCACCGCTCCTAGAAATAACTGTAGCCTAGCACTATAGGTGTCTGTTTTATGTTGTGCCCTCTTTATGAAGCCGGTATAGCAAAAAATAGTGTTCGACACCAAAAAGAAACCAAACACGATAACCAAGACGGAAGTCGTGGTACTGAAGGAAACAAAAGGAGAGCGAAATAAGTATACCAGTGGGAACAGACTTCTACTATAGAAGGAAATGGCCACGTGCGTATTATCATAAAGTGAACAAAATGTCTATAAAGTGTTGATCACGATAACTCGCGCTTTAGCCCTAATTTTCAGGGCCTTGTTTTCGGAAACGCTCTTTTTCTGGGGAAAAAAAGAAAAAGCATAAGGAAAGTTCTCCGACTAATGTTATTGGCTCTTCTCCGACTAATGTTATTGACGTATATGTGGACGGCGTCGCTGCACTCGCTCTCGTTGACAATGGTGCCGCAGTTTCAGTTATTAGTGCCAAACTTTGCCGTTCGCTCAGAAAAGTTACGACGCCCTTGTCGAATGTATCACTTGGTACTGCAAGCGCCGACCGCATCACGCCTGCAGCTCCGTGTACTGCTCACGTTGTGATCAACGGCCTCCTCTACATCGTCGAATTTTTGGTGCTGTGTTCTTGTTCCCACGATCTTATTTTGGGCTGGGACTTCCTTTCCGCTAATAAGGCCGTCATCGACTGTTCTCGTGCTGAAGTGGAATTTCAAACGCTGTGTCATGCTGCACTCCTTGACGCTTGTGAACCCGAAGATAAAGTATTGGTTGCCGAAGACGTTAGAATTCCACCGCACTCATCTGCCCTTGCCACAGTGTCATGTAACATTGTTGATGGTGCCACCGCACTTTTTACGCCATCTACCATTTTCGCTCGTCGCAAATGTTCCCCGCTGCCTTTCGCTCTTTTGGACGTTCATGCCGGCGTCAGCAGACTGCTCGTCGCCAACCGATTGTCCTGTCCTCTCACTGTAGCTTCGTGGGGAGTGCGTTGGCCGCGTCCAGTGTGTCGACCCTGCTGCCATCATTGACATGCCAACTGGTTCCATCGCCACTCATGAGGTCGCCGGAGTGACCTGTAACCCCGCGCAGGAGCCGACTTCACCCGATGTTTTACATGGCTCCATCGCCGACACGTTGACTGTTTCCCAACGCGCCTAGCTTCTACACCTTCTCGACAAGTTCAGTTCGTATTTCGACTGCCAGCATGTTCCCTTGGGCCGCACGTCAACTGTTCGTCATCGCATCTACACGGGTACCAGTGCGCCACTGCGACAAAGACCATATCGTGTATCCGTGACAGAGCGCCGTGTTATCGATGACCAAGTAGCTGACATGCTCAAGCGCGGCGTCATTCAGCCTTCCGATAGTCCCTGGGCATCTCCCGTTGTTCTTGTTAAGAAGAAGGATGGATCGATTCGATTCTGTGTCGATTACCGTCGTCTTCACAAAATAACTTATAAAGATGTTTACCGTCTTCCGAGAATTGACGACGCCCTTGACTGTCTCCAAGGCACGGAGTTCTTCTCTTCTATCGACTTACGCAGCGGCTATTGGCAAGTCCCCATGGCACCCGAAGACCAACCTAAAACGGCCTTTGTAACACCAGATGGCCTATATGAACTTCGTGTTATGCATTTTGGGCTTTGCAACGCCCCCGCAACATTTCAGCGTATGATGGACAACCTTTTGCGTGGTCTCAAGTGGAAAACGTGCCTGTGCTACTTGGATGATGTGGTTATTTTTTCGCCCGATTTTCCCACCCATCTCTGTAGGCTGGAGGAAGTGTTACGGTGCCTAACTTCCGCCGGCCTTCAGCTCAACCTGAAGAAATGCCACTTTGGCGCAAGTCAGCTCACCATCCTTGGCCACGTGGTATCTAAACACGGTATTCTTCCTGACGCCGCCAAGCTCCGTGCAGTTGCTGATTTTCCCAAACCTTCCTCCGTAAGAGAACTTCGCAACTTCCTTGGCCTGTGTTCTTAATTTCGCCGCTTCATTAGGAATTTTGCGTCCATCACCGCTCCCTTGAATCAGCTTCTACAAAGCGACTTGAACGATTACGCCTGGTCGTCCGCTTGTGACGATGCTTTCCAAGAGTTGCGTCGTCTACTGACCTCGCCGCCTATACTGCGTCAATTCGACCCGACAGCTCCGACCGAAGTACACACCGACGCCAGCGGTGTTGGACTCGGCGCTGTGCTCGCACAGCGCAAATCTGGATTCGACGAGTACGTCGTTGCATACGCAAACCGCACCCTCACCAAAGCCGAGAAGAGTTATTCCGTTACGGAGAAGGAGTGTTTGGCCATAATCTGGGCACTTGGTAAATTTTGACCCTACGTTTATGGCCGCCCCTTCGACGTGATTACAGATCACCATGCACTTTGTTGGCTGTCCACGTTGAAGGACCCCTCTGGTCGATTAGCTCGCTGGGCTTTGCAGTTGCAAGATTTCGACGTGCGCGTTGTCTACAGGTCTGGCCGCCGCCACACTGATCCCGACGCGTTTTCCCGTTCGCCCGTGTCAACCGAAAGCGATGCCTGCCTCTCTGCCGTTGACGAAGTGCTTTTGTTCCCAGCAGGCTGCGACATGGCTTCGGAGCAACGCAAGGATGCCTGGATTAGTTCTGTTATCCGCTTCCTTTCAAACCCTTTGACTGTTCCTCCACCTTCTCGAGCTTTGCGCCGTCAAGCATCTCACTTCGAAATTCGGGATGGACTTCTATATCGCCGGAATTACGTCTCTGACGTCCGCAAGTGGTTGCTGGTCATACCTCGACATCTTCGTGGTGAAATATGTTCTGCCTTCCATACTCACTCGCAGTGTGCACATGCGGGTGTCTTCAAGACGTACGCCCGGCTTCGCTCCACGGTTTATTGGCATGGCATATACACCTTTGTGTGCAAGTACATTCGGTCATGCCCTCAGTGCCAACGCCGCAAAGTTCCTGCTCAGCATGCCTCTGGTCCGCTCCAGCCAATCCCGTGTCCGGCCAGGCCCTTCGATCGCATTGGCATTGATTTGTATGGACCCTTTCCGAGCACGGCTTCCCGAAACCGCTGGATAGTCGTCGCCATCGACCATTTGACGTGCTACGCAGAAACAGCTGCTCTGCCTGCTGCCACCGCTCGTGAAATAGCATCCTTCCTCCTGAAAAACTTTATTCTCCGTCACGGTGCACCTCGCGAACTTTTGAGTGATAGAGGACGTGTCTTCCTCTCCGAAGTCGTCAACGCGCTCCTTGTTGAATGTCGCATGGCACGAAAGATTTAGCCGCACCCTTGGCGACATGCTCTCCAAATACGTCGCGGCGTCTGATCACACTGATTGGGACCTCATTTTGCCATTCATCACGTTCGCCTACAACACTGCACCACAGGCGACCACAAACTTCTCCCCATTCTTCCTCTCATATTGCCGCGAACCTTCGACTACCCTCGACACCATTCTTCCGTACAGACCCGATTCATCCGAATGTACGCCCATCTCTGAAGCGGCCCGCCGCGCAGAGGAATGCCGTCAGCTCGCCCGTTCCTTTACAGCCGTCGACCAATGGCAAAAAAAAAATCTCGACGTGACGATCACCCGCATTGTCACTTTCTTCCGGACTCCCTTGTGTGGCTTTGGGTTCCTGCCGTTCCTGCTGGACTCTCATCCAAGCTTGTTTCTAAATATCAAGGACCCTACCGTGTTGTAGCACAGACATCGCCTCTGAACTATATTGTCGAGCTTGTCACGCCACCTGCGGACCAACGCTGTCGTGGGCGTGAAACCGTCCACGCACAACGCCTGAAGCCGTATTACGACCCAATGATTCTATGTTCACCATGAGTAGCCAGGATGGCTCCTTTTCCGAGGGGGGGGGGGGGATTGTAGTGAAGAGGAATACCCGGCGCTGTAGCCACATCGCCAGTCGTCCGGGAGGCACGAGCTTGAGGTTGCCTGAGCTGTTCTGGTTGAGACTAGAGCACTGCACGGGCCGATTTTGGCGGCCCGGTCCCGGCCCGGGCCCGTTCTTACATTGGGCGGCCCGCCCGAGCCCGATCAAAACTTTTATGGCGAGACCCGGGCCCGGCCCGGGCCCGGAAATAATCTACGTTACCCGCCCAGCCCGGCCCGCCACCCCTTTACCTTAAGCCCAAACCCGGCCCGAGCCCGGCCCGAGCCCGACTCGAACCCGGCCCGAACCCGGCCCGAGACCAAAAAATACATGATTTTCAGAGTTGAGAAGCCCGAGAATAACTCGCAGAAAGCCCGAGCCCGGCCCAGGCCTGGGTCAAAAAGCACACGCCGTGCCCGAGCCCGGCCCGAGCCCGTGAAAAAACTCTACCCGGGCCGGCCCGGGTAGAGGAGTTTTTTCACGGGCTCGGGCCGGGCTCGGGCACGGCTTTCGGGTAAGCCCGAGACCGTGCAGTGCTCTAGTTGACACACGCTGCCTGCTCCTCTCTTGTCCTGTATTCATATATATATATATATATATATATATATATATATATATATTGTTACGCCAACAAAAGGTGTTTATCGATAAGCCAAGTGAAGCGAGTCGCGACTGCCTTGATCAGCTGAGTGCCGATCGAGATTCAGCTAGCTAGCTGCACGTCGCCTTATTCCTGCACCCCTCTTGGATGCGCCATATCCTGTTGAGGCCTAAACCAAGAACGCGCGTAAGAATGTCACATTGTCCTCCGCGCAGACGAAGCCCGCCGGGCAAATCAAACATGCTGCCGAGAGATAAACGGCATAAAGGGCTTCAAACGGGTAACATGCGTAAGTTCAGTCTTTCCTGACCGTCGGCCATTTGATGTGAGGCATGCTATGCGGTAGGTAATAACATGCGCTCAGTAATAACATAGGGTCCAACATAGTGCGCCAGCAGTTTTTAGATAAACAACGTTTTCTTGTCGGTTTCCACATCCACACTAAGTCACCAGGGTCATATATCACGTGTCGGCGTCGTCGGTCGTAGCGTTCCTTCGAGCGGTCTTGGGAAATAAGAGTGCGTAAAGGAGCAAGTCGTCGGTCCTCTTCAGCAAGAGAGACGATCTCGGATATACAAAGATTATCGTTGCTTGAAAACGGGAAGATAGTGTCTAGCGTATGATGAGGCAGACGAGCATGCAAAAGAAAGAAGGCACTGTAGCACGTAGTTCCGAGCTGTGAGGTATTAAATGCGTAAGTAATGAAAGGTAGCACGCTGTCCCAGTTCTTATGATCTAACGCGACATACATGAACAGCATGTTAGTAAGAGTTCTGTTGGTGTGTTCCGTCAGACCATTTGTTTGTGGATGATACGGCGTGGAATGTCGAAAATCTGAAGCACATAAAAGAAGCATCTCTTCGACCCCGTGTGCAGTGAACTGCCGCCCACGATCGCTGATGATGACTCTGGGAGATCCGTGTCGGAGAATGACGAAACGCAGCAGAAAAATACACACTTCGGTTGCAGTAGCCGGTGGTATAACAGCTCTCTCACAGTGGCGCGTCAAGTGATCATAGGCACAAACGACAATCCAGCGATTCTCATCAGATGACCGCGGGAAAGAACCGAAAAGGTCGCTGCCGACTTGCTCGAACAGAGCGCTTGGGGGTGGCACTAGGTGTAGTCGTCCAGGAGGAGCGCTCGTCGGACGCTTGTGACGTGGAGATTTGCTGCAGCTGGACACGCACTGGTCTGTTGTCTGACGCATTTTAGGGCAGTAGAACCTTTCTTGCACGCGGTATAGCGTTCTCGCAGATCCCAAATGACCAGACGTGAGATCGTCATGCATAGCGCGCAAGATGGATACACGGAGACACTCCGGGATCACCAGGAGATATCGTGGGCCTGTAGAAGAATAGTTGTTTTTGTACAGAACCCCATCACGAGCGGAGAAACGAGAGGATGGTGCAGATTTCCTTGCGATAATGAGCAGTGGCTCTAAAGTTCTGTCTTTTTGTTGCTCGATCTTTAAGGTATGAATATTAGGAAATCCTGGCTCCAGTGACGCGATATAGCGAACGAAGTTGTCGGCGTCCCAGTCCATCATTGGAAATGGCATGCGCGAGAGGCAGTCAGCGTAGGCATGCCTTCGGCCACTTTTATAAGAAATGGTGAAATTGTAATCCTGTAAGCGAAGTGTCCAACGCGCAAGCCGGCCTGATGGATCATGGAGATTAACCAGCCAGCTTAGAGAATGATGGTCTATCACCACAGTGAAGAGGCGCCCGTACAGGTATGACCGGAAGCGCTGTACTGCGAAAATCACTGCCAGACATTCTTGCTCTGTGACGGTGTAGTTACGCTCAGACTTACTTAAGGAGCGACACGCATAGGCGACGACGTGTTCATTGGCGTCGACGCATTGAACAAGGACTGCGCCGATGCCAGTACCGCTAGCGTCCGTATGAACTTCTGTGGAAGCAGCATGCTCAGAGTGCCGGAGCATGGGATGGGACGTCAGAAGAAACTTCAGCTCACGAAAACTGGCCTCACATTCAGGGGTCCATTCGAAGGAAACGCACATGCTGGAGGAGGAATTTCAGCGGATACGCGATGTTTGCAAACCCACGACTAAACCGGCGGAAGTATGGGCAAAGGCCCAGGAAACTGCGTAGCTCTTCTACAGAGCGAGGTTGTTTGAAGGCTTCCACAGCAGCAGTATTCGCTGAATCGGGTCTTATGCCATCCGTATCCACTAGATAGCCCAGAACCAGCGTTTGGTGCTCTCTAAAATGGCATTTCTTCAAGTTGCAGCAACAAGCCCGCTTTTTCCTAGCAGCCTAGCACAAGGCCGAGACGTGCGTTGTGCTCACTGAACAGGCGCCCGAACATCACTATATCATATAGATAGCACATGCACACTTCCCACTTCAGACCACGCAGGATGTTGTCCATGAAGCGCTCGAAAGTTGCAAGGGCATTACACAGCCAAAACGGTATCACATTAAGTTCAAAAAGTCCGTCTGGTGTTACAAATGCCGTTTTCTCCTTGTCTGCCTTGTGCATACTAATCTGCCAGTACCCCGACATCAAGTCAACCGACGAAAAGTAAGATGCTGATGAAAGGCAGTCGATGGCATCATCAATACGTGGAAGTGGATACAAGATAACGTACAAATATAGCGTGCGTTAAGAGACAGGGAGAGGTGTGGATCAGATAGCAAACGGGGATAGCCGATATTCAAATTGACATTAAGAGAAAAAAATTGCTTAGCTTGAACTAGTGGCGCAAGGCTAAAGAAACAGCGGAGCTGATAGGCACCTAGCACTACCAAGTCATCCCCAGCATTTTCCAGAATTTATTGATTTTTGATTGGTTATCGATTAGCAATTTATTGACTATCGATTGGCTATCGCAAGGTATAGGGCACGTATTTGGTCTAGGCCAAGCACTACCAAGTCATCTCCAGCATTTTGCGGAATTTACTGATTATTGGACTATAATCGGTTAGGTATTCATTGGCTATCGCAAGTATTGGTTACATATTTGGGTTAGGCTAAGCACTACCAAGTCATCCCCAGCATTTTCCAGAATTTGTCGATTATTGATCGATTATCGATTAGCTCTTGATTGGCTATCGATTGACTATCGCAAGTATTGGCCACGTATTTGGGCTAGGCTTAAATGCCTTCGCTGTTTCACAGGGATATGTGCCATTGCGCTTGTACCCTTTCTGCCCACATTTTCCGTCCGCTTTGCACGCACCGACTATCGGCTTTAACAGCGCCGTGTTAAAAATGGAGAGTTAAAAATGTATTGCGTAGGGATGGATAACCGGTGGACCATTAGAGTTACCGAATGGTTATCAAGAGAAGAGAATTGCAGTCGAGGACGGCTGAAGGCTAGGTGGGGTGATAAAGTTAGGAAATTTGCAGGTGCAAGTTGAAATCAGCTAGCACAAAACCGGGATAATTGGAGATCGCAAGGAAACGCCTTCATCCTGCAGTGGACGTAAATGTAGAGTGATGATGATGATGAAGGTGTCAAGACCAAAATTGAATTGTGTTAGCCTTTGCGAAATAGGAGCATTACGTGTAAGTAGCTTCTATTAAAGTTGATGTTGTTACGCATATAAAACTTTCCACACGACGTATTTATTAAGACAGATAGCATTGAAGGAAATGGCAGGGAGTCCTGCCAGATTGTGTTGATGTTTTGTCCCCTTCGGAGTTGATGAGGTTCTTTTTCTTCTTTACTTCACTGTACATTACCCCCGGCTGAAAAAGCATCGTCATTCGACGTCAAACGGGAGCACCAGGAAGAGCGTGGTAGGGCTTAAGCCGTGAGACGTGAAAGACACCGTAGGAGACATTTGCCGTTGGTCCCTTGAAGTAGAACGTGGTAGGGGCCCTTGTAGCATGGAAGAAGTTTCTTCGAGGGCCCCACTCAGTGGCAAGAGGACCATAGTAGCACCGAAGACAAGTTGAAAATTACGCATCTCGGTGCGGTGATTGTAAAAGCTCTTCAAATTGGTTCCCTTGGGATGCCAACAAACTAGCACGGGCAAGTTGCCACGCGTGGTGAGCATGAGCGATAGCGTCGTGCGTCGCGTAATGAGTAGCCACATCCAACTGTTCTCGAAGCTAGGCTGGGGGAAAGCGCCAAGGAGACCGAAGCCCAGTGGCAATATCGAGAAGCTGGAGGCACCTCGAATGATACGCACTTGCTTTTTTTCCGATGTTGAGAAGACTCGCAAACAGTAATTACGTATCGACGTACGGATCGAGAGAAGTTGGGCAGGTAAAAGCGACGGCGGACATGCTCGTAAGTGTGAGCCACCCCGAGGTGTCCTGCAGTTGGTGCGTCTTGAGGCACATAAAGGCTGAGCGTGGCTGTCGAATGGTGACAAAAAGATGGGAACGATTGTCGAGGTGAAAATTACGGCGGTAAAAGAAGTCTCAGTTTCGCCCGAAAGCCTAAGCATCGCTTGCGCTAGCAAAGTATTAGAGAGCTATACAAAATTGGGATAGTAGGTTTGTCCGCTATAGAAGCTTGTAAACATTCGCTAACAAAATAACAAGCATGGTCTCAGCGTGCACAGGCAAACATGAACACATCTCACTCGATGACCGTGGGCACTCGCTGTCCAAACACTGGCGTGGGGAAACGTGGTAGCAGCAGCGAGCAAATTCACCTTAGTGCTGCCTCTCGCTTCAACATGAACTAATCGGCGAGAACACAGCCCACACGAAGCCATCAGGCCTCGGCGCACCTACACTCTATCCCCAACGCAGATGGATTTCAGGATAATGGCCGCGCGCCAACGCTCAGCCACGTCATACGTAGCCGCAGCCAGAATAGAACGGTGCGCTTCCAAACAGCCTTGCGCGCACGAGATCGATCCACCGTCCTCGCTCACCCTCGCATGCTTTTACTCGTACACACAGCATACGGTGCGCAGCCACGATGTTATCGCACTTGGAATTTATACGAAACATCACGGCGTAGCTGGCGGCGATGACGACAGAAGAAATGCGCCTGCTGTGTCCATATAATTAATATCGCAATAAGATGTCGGGAACCATCGTAACGACGTGTCAGCAGGCGCAGATTCTACTCATGCAGTGAGGATCCCTAAGGTGGCTTCATGGCGTAGCTTGTTGTCCGAGTCCCAAAGTTCGGAGATGGTGAAAGCACAGGCGGAAACTCCACGTCGACGAGGCCAGGTGTATCGATGAGGTAACCAGAGAAGCAATGGGCGTCGGCGTGCAGGCGCCCATACTTTATTCATACTTGAATATGAGTACTCCTGCAGTGACCTCAATGCCGTCACATCAATTGCATGGCCGTTATGTTCTGGCAGGATGTACATGGCATGAGGTTCCTACACCTCATGCCGCAAGAGGTGCATGCCATTTCGATACAAAAACCGGTAAATGTGTCGTTAGGTTCAACAAATGTACTTTCTGATCCGAAGTTCCGCAAACACAAATATGCGACACCGCGTGTTGTGCGCCACTGTTATTCGACAATGGTTCCATAATTATGGCACTAAAATTCAGAAATGTTGAAAGTATCCTGACCTTATAAGCAGCATGTCTCAATGTACAGTCTGCACCAACAAACAAATTATTGGAGAACCAATATCACGATGGATGTCGACGTTGCTGCGATTAACATGGAAGAAATGTAGTCACCCACTCTATTGCAAACGCCTAAACACTTCATGCATGAGGGGTGATTGCAGCCTGTCTCCTGCTTTCCACGGGACTTGTGATGCCATCTAGCGGTGCTGCCCCGAAGTCGACGCGTGGCGTGTGTGTGAATATAGACTACATGTCCCACGCAACTTGTGCCAAAATTAAGAAGAAAATGGCAATGCCACGTAGCTGGTAGAGCCAAGAACATGTTGCTTGCAATGGCTTGGACCAAGTCAGACTATTTTATGATTAGTCTTTTGCCCATAATCACTTACGTGTCAATTAGAAAATTGTGGAAATAGCCAAGGCACAAGAAAAAGCCCAGTTCATTAGACTCTCTACCAAGCGATCAGGGAGACACATCCTCAAACGGATTGGTATACCAATTACTGCAATAGATAATCACCACAGAGCAATTCCCAAAAAGCTGCAGAAGAATATCATAGTCATGCCTGTTCTAAGGAATGTTCACCCCATTCATAATGTGGGCAGAAGGCAAGCCAGAGCGGAAGCCTTACTAGAGAAAGCTAAAAATCAGTCTGAAGAATGCTCGTTCGTCGACGCGGCTTTCATGTCCAATAGACGAGCCTTCACGGCGGTCCTTCTGAACGGCAAAGGTGAAGTCGTCAACTCGGCTTCCACGTACACGACACAACCAGAAATTGCAGAACAAGTAGCCATCGCATTGGTACTTTTAGACCGAAAGAGATCCAGCATCCACAGCCATTCTAGGGCCGTCGTCCGAACATTTGCCAAAGGAGTCACCTCTAGACAGGCCCTGGTGATTCTCGATGGAAAAGTCGTCAAACCAAACATGTTCATCTGGTTTCCTGCTCATATGGGAGAAATCAATGGTGCTCCCGCGAAGCTCAACAAATCTGCCCACAATGCTGCACGAGTACTTGCCAACCGTGCAGCTACAAGGCAAGAAGATGCTGAGGTTCCTGATTGCAGGGACCACCTCCTCACGTACAATGAGCTAACCAAGCACTTCTACCTAGGATGTAGGGTCTTACCCCCTCCGCACAGTAAACTAAATAGAGCTCAGGCCATTATGCTAAAGCTCTTACAAACAAGAACCTATCCGAACCCGATATTAATCAACAAGATCTATCCGGAGTTCTCTACTCCTACAACATGCGATAAATGTAACGACACCATGGATCCTACTCATGCTCTTGCGTTGCTCCGCGTCACGCAGCGACATTGACAACACTAAGGAGTGGTGGGACGCAGCTCCACGCAGTCTCACATCAGATGAAGAGCTGTGGGCAGTCCAACGGGCTCGCGAATCGGCCGAAAGGCTAGGCATTTGGATCCCAACCTGGGAGTGGCCCCCTTCGGGCTACGAAACTAGTGCGCCCCAATGGACCTCATTAAAGTTTTTCCATCCATTCATCAATCCTCTAAAATTCGCGATCATGCTTTCTGTTGCTTTACTGTTGTACAATTTATAATAATACAATATTTGTAATGTTCGTGAAATATTAATAACTAACCATTCAAATAGGCGAATTACAAATTATAGTCTGGCTTGCTACAAAAGACGGCATACAACATTGCCTTGGTTCTGTCCTCGCATATTTTTAAGGTTTCGCAATGTTACGTGAGACACATTGTGTATAGATACGTAGATAGATATCGTACACCGATCGGCAACGGAAAGCGCGTGAAGAATTCTAAAAATTATAATCACATTAAATTGGGCAAAAAATCAGTGATGATTCCAAATGTAACATTATAGCCATACACATAATTCTAGAAAGACATTTGTTTGCTTCAAAAAAGAAGTTCTTGATAGCGTATGTTTGTGGTAGTGAGAATGTCTAAGTACCGCTTCTTGTTGGGTTGTGCGATTCCTTAGAGAACAGAGCCGTTGACTACCACATCTGAAGCAGTAGTATACATTGTTATACATATAAGCCAATTCATCAAATATGCACTGTCTACAGCACATGCATCGTCATCATTTGCAGTGTTTAAGTGGCAAAGCAAGCCGAGAGAAGTGGAGGGCTGTCCTACCAGAGCGCTCCACCTCAGCATCTAAACCTGCAGAAGCCCCACAATTCTTGCTCGACGGTACGTGCATCTTTTACGTGCAAACTGTTAAAACAGTTTTCATTTAGCCATGAATTTGTCCCAAAACTTCGTTGCGCGATGAGTATGAGCCCTTCTCATCGGCTGGTTTGTATCAGTGGTGAAAGTCCGACTACCACCCACCACCACGAAAACGAGCGAAAGGCAAGGAGAGCTATTTGCTTTTACAGTGGACTTATCCTGGAGACTGTGCAATATGCCGTATCCTGGGCCCCATAGTGAGGCCTGTCAAAGCGTCGCTTACAGCCTTTACGACAGTGCGTGAGATCTGCTTGATTCCGTATAAATTGATAAGACCGTCATTGCTCGACCTAATCATTTAGCCAAATGTATAACCTCTCGGTGTAATACAAAGCATACAAAGCAAGTGTGTGTGTGTCCATGATTATGTATTGTGGGTTCCCTAGTGCAAAGTAGGTAGTCAATCAATTTAATAGGGAAAGAGAGCAAAAGAGAGATCAGAGACAATTTTCTGCTGCGTGAAGGCACAGAGCGAATGAAAGGGGTGGCAGTATTGAATTGCGGGAAACCTCGTCAAACATTGGCTGACACGAGCGTGCGGCGGCGGCGGTCCCTTTGTCGTCATTAGGCCAGGGTCGTCTCGTCAACCGGTATCTCTCAATTACGCGGCTCCCTTTGGATGAATGCCATTACGCGCAGCTTAACTCACACCAAACGCGGATCGAAAAGGCTGATGCAGTTTGGTTCCGTTTCATTTTATTCCCGCGACTATCAATAATCCTTGGCCTGCTTTAAACGCGGCATTGCATTGAACTCTAAGCACAAAAACAGAAGAAAGTCATCAGAAATTTGGACATGGCAGCTCGTGATAAATTTGTTTTCCCAGTGTAAACAGCTGAAGACGCGGGATCACTACTTGCAGTGTTGGATCACGTGTTGCGGTGAAAGAACCATTGGTGTGATACGGAGCAGTTACAATTTTTTTCTTCGTTATGTCTATTTATTGTCGTTGCACACCGGTTCCCTTTTTCGTAAAAAGCACTTATAAACGATTCGTTCTCATAAATCTTTCAATATCGATTTCAGTAAGGCTTAAGAGCGCGAGCTCAGTTTCGGTGGAGCGCTGGAAGAAACATGGGTTGTGACAAGTAAACAGTGTGCTATATTCATGCTTACCACAGAAGAGCCACATAAAAAAAGCATAACAAAGTATACATGCATGTAGATGTCAAGCATTGATTAGAGGGTTAAAGCATGTTTTCCAGAGGTATAGATTTTCAGAGGCGGTTCCGGCAGTTTGTCTTAAGGTTTACGCGGTAGCTTTTTCTTTATTTAGCTGAATAGATATGCTCAGTTAGGCCACGTACTTGATGCACGTGCGACATGCTGACTTCAGCCTTGTTTCCTTTAGGCCATATTTCAACTTTACGTTTCACAAATAACAAAATCTTTAAATAAGCGCGAAATAGTTTTCACAATCGTACGATTACTTTCTGTGATTATCTAGAGCAAGCGGGTAAAGCCCGTGCGGTAGTAAATGTTTTCGCTGAAGAATGGAGACAAAGGAGGTTTTCAATATGAAGTAATTACGTGCGATAATGCGCCGCAAAGAATACATAAGCTCAGCAGTGGCAGTGCATGAAATAACGCCCACTATTTATTTCCAGTGCAATCAACAAATGGAAAGAACTTCGCGGCTGTGGTCTAGAGAAACCCAGAATGTGGTGCATAATATTTTAATCTGTATGTATGCTCTTGTGCTAAAAGTGATACTCCGTAGGGCGATAGCTCTATCCACACATTGCTCTAGGCACTGCATTGTGATAAATGCCACTAAAAGTTTGTCCAAATGAGGAGGTATTTATTGCTACCAGCTTCTAGACTGAAGTGCAGTATCAAACATAATTAGTTCAGAAATGATCCACCTGATTGATTGCCGAGTCCTAAAAGATCTGTAACAGCTAAAGCTGAGCTGAAGCTATGACGGTGCTACACTTTAGCGGTCATCGTTATACTTCTGCGTGATTATGAGAGCAGTTCACAGTGAAAAGAGTATATATATATATATATATATATATATATATATATATATATATATATATATAGACTAAAAGCCTATTGCTTCGCCGCGGTATGCACAAGAAGGATATATACCTATTTCGGAGTAATAGCCACCCAGGTTAAAATAATGCTGAAAAACATGAGGTGTTATCGGCAAATACGTGTGCACATGCTTACCCCCAAAAATGACAGTTCTTTCTGTAATAGTCTGGTGGATGCTTGTAGCCCACGTTATTCTCGTGTGTATACATCTCCCCAACTGTTTCTCACTTCCTCAAAAATCCTATATCTACCCTGTCTAGCTACTTACGATTGTAACGAATCCGGTCGTATCAGTGTATTATCTGCTTTCTTTCTAACAGTAATCCAAACGTCTCTGCGGCCTCAAGGCGTCTCTGCCCCGTTATGCCACCTCCGGATGCCATGAAAAAGCTTAGAAGAGCACATATTTTATATGCATTTAAACCCTTTGTGGAGGAGTGTTGCTCACGGCAACACACGTGCCCCCCCCCCCCCCCCCCCCCAAGAAAAAAAATTCCTGCTAAGTTTTGGTGTTGAGTGCGGAGTTTCGTGGTAAATATCTGTGACCCACACCGAATGACACAGGTAGCAAGCGTCTTTTGCCAGTTTAGCGATGGAGCAATGGTAGAGGAAGAGAAGAAAAATTGCCCGCCAATCCACCCTGTGAAGGTGGTTGGAAAGCGAAGCTTTTTACGCCACCCTCACGGTGACTGCGGCCCACTTGATATTTCACACACTACAACGTAACTTTAACCACGGCCATTATTATAATTTCATTCACAACAATGTTCACTACTGCTTTATGATCGGTGTGATATACACTACTAGACTAACCCATAGTGGGGTAGTCTAGAGAATGAACCGAAGCAGTTACTAGGCTGGAAGGGTTTCGAATGACGTCAACCCTCTTTCAAGCAGCTGCACAAGCTTTGCAACAGCTGCAATCTAATCTTACGGACCGCGCCGAGCCTGTTTCCGTTGTTTGCCCGCAGCCCTTATCATCCATCATGTTGGCTCATCACTTTGAAGCTTGTTTTTGTGGTTTTTCTTGCGAAAACAAGTGCTTAGTTGTACGCTGAATGCCTGAATTCAAGTAAGCTATACTGCTATACCTGCAAGTGATAGCGATTCGTCGGGATCGTTTTTTGCTTACAACGACGGACACGACAGAACCCTTGGCTGGTAGAGGTACAAAGCTTCGCTTTAAAAAATGTGTAGCTCCTCCCCTTTCGAGGAAACAGGGGTAAGTGAAGCTTGTGTATTCCTTTGGTGTTCCTCCAAACGAATAGCACTGAAGAGTACCACGGCGTGCTAGAAACAGAACCGGTCGCACGCGCTGCAGCTGGCTCCGAAGTTCCGGTTGAGAAACTCGCGTTGAAACATGGCCGTGGCAACGGGGAAGATGGCGCTAGCGTTGCCGAGGCGTGCAACACCGCGGTCGGGTTGCTGGAGGGCAAGACGACGCGGACGTTTGGCAACACCGCAACATTGCGCTCCCGCAACTCGGGGTCGTCGGCTCTTCACTGACGTTTGGCCTCAACACCACCCTCCATCAACTCGAGGTCCGCGGCTGTTCGCTGACGTTTCGCCTGGGCTTCGGAAGTCCTCACTATTGGATCCGCACGTCGACGACGAGCCCTTTCCCGAGCGCGTTCATTCTGGACGGCTTTCCATAAAATTTCTTCAAAATTAAATCTGTCTGTTACGTAGGACGATGAATGGCTCATACCCCCTTAAACAGTGGCTCATATCGCCGTAAGCGTGGCCTTCCCGTCACGACAACATGAGAGAAGGGAAATTGGAAATTCTACGCTGGAATGATTAGCGGAAACGCGGCAAGCCGTGGAACGAGACGACGAGGACGAACGCGGGAGCAGTGGCACGAGTGCGTGCCTAGGGGCGCCAACGAGCCAACTGCAGGAGAAGATGACGACGCTCGAGCCAGTGCTGATGATGATATTTTTGTGGGTACATGGATGCCACCAAAATATGTGAGTTATAACAAACTTCGCTGCAAAACGTCGGCAGAACCGATCTCACGATGAACGTGGATGCTAATGCGGTTAGCATTGCAAAGCAATGTTGCGGCACGATGCATGACCACCTCCGAAACGCAACATCTACAGGTCGTGCAAGCAGTCAGGCTTCTCTCCCGCGCTTCCCTCTCTACATGCCGCGTCACCTAGCAGTGCCGCTGCGAAGTCGGTGCGTGGCGCTTCTGTGAATAAACATTCCCACAAGAATTTCAAAATATACGGTGTGTCTCAGCTAACGTTGGACAATCTATGAAAGAAAAAAAGTTGCAGTGGCTTAGCTCGGCTATGCCAGGATATACGTAGCGTTAGCAAAGGTTAAGCTGATTATTCTTAGCTTTCCTGGTTGTCTAGATTGTCAAGGATTAGCTTGATTGTCATGCTTACTGCTGCTCCAATGACACACACGCGGTATACGTATTATGTGGCACATGTATATAGCCTTCTTCTGTTCATTCCTCCTACGCTCAACCGCTAATTGCCAGGCAACTACTTCGGGATCCGATGAGTCAAGCTTCTCCGTTCTTCTGCGCTGTTGAGCAGCATTTGCGCTCCCCTTCGCCATGGCTATACCACACTGGCAAACGCCAGTCAGAAGCGCAGCGGCTCCAGCGCAGTGTCAGACGGAGACTGCACAGCGAGCGTGCGCCGGCGCCAGTGCGTCTACCACGGCTACGACGTCACTCCTCTGGAATGCGCAGACCGGCGGCGGTGAGTCGCGCGCGGCGGCGGCGGAGTGCGCGAGAGGTGCCGGCTGCCGTGGCTCCGGTGCGCAAGCCGTGAGACATCACTGATCCTTGCGCATGCGCAGCACGGCTCTTGATGTGCCGCGCGAAACGGGCTTGGCTAGGCCAGTGTAGCTAACGCTACAAAAAAAAAAAAGTTGTGGCAGAACCCGCCTCACGATCACTCTCGGCCGTAATGTGTTAGCACAGAATCAATATAGCGACACACTTACAGCCACCGTCGAAACGAGGGATGTATAAGGCCTCTACGGCAGCGCGACTGCTCTTTCGCGCATTCTTGAGGATACTCGGCGCCATCTATCGCCGCCATAGCGAAGTCTGCTCGTGACCTGCAGACGGCGGTAACCAGGTTCCTCCCGCGCGCTCCTTTCTGGACACACTGCGCCGCCTAGTGGAACTGCTGTGAAGAGCAGCACACTCAGGGGTATGCACACTCGGTAACCCAAACCGGCGAGAGGTTAACTGAAGAGTGAAACGTGGCGCATTCATGGCGCAGCTCGCTAAAGCACTGGCGTGAAAGGCGTTCATTGAAGAGCGCACATACCCAGTGCGATTGGGGAACAGCCTGCTAATGCGCCGGGTTGATGTCTTTAAGGAACCCTTGTGACCTGGCTTTGATTTCACTCAGTATCGGAAAAAATGTACGGGATACATTTTCGTTATTGTAGAGCGGCCAATTACCAGTGACGCACACCTAGTTACCCAAGTTGGTGTCAAAGACGTTCATTGGAGCAGCACATACCAACTCGTCCCGACCCACTAACCCAAGTTGACATCAAAAAGGTTCATTGGTGAATCTCTCCGACCGAGTGGCACGTACCTAGTACTCCAAGTCGGCCTCAAAGAGTTTCTTCGAACAGCGGTACGTATACCCAGTCCCATGGGTTCATTGATCCATGGCGGCTTCAATAGGTTCGTTGAAGAGCAGCTAGTATGTACACGTTACCACATACTCAGCGGCCCAAGATTGTCCGATGGTTGCTCTCGAACGCTGTTACCTCAGCACAGCAGCCCTATGCACTACCTATTCAACCACGGCCTACCAAACGACCCAGGTAAACGGGTAAGCGGTTAGATGCAAACATACGTAAATCGATACAAACATAGAAGTATGAGATCAGCATCTAGATTAACGCAGACGTCCTCTCGCATGCATAAGTGTCCCATCGTCGGCAATAAACAGCCGTTTCTCTCCGCACGCAATAACTCTGTTTAATTCATGTCCTGAAAGCAGAGATTCATGCTCTGACAAAGAAATGTTCAGCGGATTGTTAACAAACCACCTCACTTAACCAACCATCTCGAGATAGACTATGACCGTAGCCGTAGCCAACATCTTTCTTCTTTTTTCCCCCTACTATGTTAGAACGCATGTAAACGTTCATTCAATACTTTTGATAGTGTCGGCATTCCACTGTATACGCTATTTTTTGTGTGGTTTTGTTTCCTGTAGCATTTTTTTCTCTCTCGTTGATTTTTTACTCTGAAACAAGCATTGCGAGGTATGTCCCCCTTATATAATAAGTGCCCTCGAGCCCTTAAATTAGAATAAATGAAATGAAATTGGTGTCCCGAAGAAAGGCACGCATGTGGACGCACCGTTTTTTAAATATGCTTAGTAACATTAGCGAAATGGTGTTACCATGTCGGCCGGCAGACTAAAATTAAAATTCCTGATTGACTTAAGAGTATTTACGTTCCCTCGGAACATGTGACACGGATGATCCAGCAATCCAGTTCAAATCCGTTCCGGTTGAGAAAATGTGAACTAAGAACTTGAGGCCTATTCAAATCAATGTGCACGATTTCTTCAGAGTAGGTGACGCGCACTTACAACAAAAATATCGCATTTTCGCAGCAACATTCCGTCAACAGTAATGAGGAAAAAATACTCGGTGCTCTTCTGCAAGCATAAAACTCAGCAAAGGGCTCTAGGAGGATACAATTAGGCACCAAACACACCAGAGAGGTCTTTTTGCTTTGAATTTAAACGAGTTATATTGTTGACTATATGGTATCTGAATGAAACCGTTCAGACAATAGACGTGTAAAAATGGTACCTGGGGCTTACAGAAGATATTTTGCATAAGAGAACAAGAACAATTGTCAGTAGTTTGATCAGTAGTTTGTCTGTAGTTTGGCAGCTTTTGTAAGTTTTTGCCACTAGGTAATTCAACCTTTTCGTGCCATTCTGGCAACACTGTCTTTCCCCCAGTTCAACATATACCTTTTGTTGCCTGTACAAATATATTGCTTTTTCCGAGATGCTATCTGGTTTACTTTTAAGCGACATGCATGACGTTCGCTCCGCATCGTTCAGCTTTGTTTGCTGGATTCTGTTTTCCTGGGTTCGCCGATTCTCTGGGGATAGCCTTGGCTTCATTTGGATGGCTTGGTCATTTGGCTGCCTGAAACAGGCTACTGTGGCTGGCTTAGTTAGAGAAAAAGGGGTGATGAACTTGGTACCGCAAATAGTAGAGCCGCATTACTTTATTTCAAAGATCAACCCAAACCAACACATCCTTTTATGAACATCTGCATTCATTCCAGTAGAAATATATCGCCAGGCACCAAAGCCCTATCTTCCAATTGTACAGCGCTATCGAAATGGCTGTTTAGTTTGTCAATAACTTCAATGTTCACGCCGAATTATTCTATCACCGAGGGACATAGAACTATGGTAACTGAAACACACTTTAACTGTACGGGTAATTAAAACCGCATCTAGCATGTAGGTAAAGCTGACTCATTGTCTTATGTAAGAGCATGCAAGTAAAGGGTGCAACGTATTTTGTGTAAATAAATTTGTATTAAAGTACCGTTATTTTCGCATATTGTGAAGAGAGTACGAAAAGGAAAGAAAAACACCTGTAGGGACTTATACGCAAGTGAAATTGCCTGATGCACAGTTTCGAATCCAAGGTCACGTGGCAAGAAAATTTTATTGTTGCCTTCGTTCTGAAAACGCCTTCGTATGAAGTACAAGGCTTAGTTTTATGAAGTGACATGTAGTCAAAACTGGATACTATAAGGCGAAATACGGCCCTCTTTCTACACAGAAACGACCGGAACCCGCCAGTTGAAGTATGACAAAGCACTGAATTTGGCGTCGTCGGGTAATCAAGCAGTTTACGAATGAAACAAAGCTAATTATCAAGCGAAACTGTTCGGTGCACTCGAGCATGTTTTAGAGAGAACGCGAAATCATAAAGGCTGGTAGATGCCTTTAGAACTTGTCTTCCTCTCATACTACTCTCGTGTCAGTTGCATTACATGGACGACGTGCGCAGACATTCCGCTTCTTCAGAAAGCATGAAGAAAATCCGCTAGCCTATCGAAGCTTGACGAAGTGTACTAATCATCTTGGTGAGCACTTCGACTCTCTGCTGCGACTCTTCGCGCCAACAGAGTATTTTGTGTTTCTGTTGGCGCCACTCAGAGAGTGTGCGTAAGACAAATAGGCACCTTACGAGCGCCATCGGATAACTTCATTACTTACGTGTTGGCTCCAGCGCAGACTCCACGATACAACTTATCAGACTTACGTACTCCGTGAGGTTCTGCATGTCTCTTTGGTTGATGCCATCCCGATTGTATGATACCTGTCTGAAGCAGTGCTTTCGTCTGCGGTGAAACATGACAGCCGAGAAAGTCCGCGAGCCGGAGTGGATCTAAGGTGCTTACCACTATAACTGGAATAGCAAGAACTTCAACTTCATTGATTAGGTCCATGTAGCATGCCTGTATAAACCAACTAAAGGGCCTTTGCAGGAATTGGTGTCCTCGCAGAACCGAACGGCCGGTCTTGGCATTTGTTTTGTACAAGCCATGATTAACGAAAATGACAGCTTTCCGTTTTGGATAAAATATCACCTCTGGCTTAATGTTTCTATAGTGCTAATGCAAGAAAATTCTAAAATATATGCGGTAACACTCGCTTGCTTAGAAGGAAATATTCACTATTTCATCTCAGCAATGTGGTCAATCAGGCTATTCTGAAACCTCTGAAATGTAACAAGCCCCTCATATAGCTTTTATGTAACTTTGCAATAGTGCTTGCTTTAGCAGAAGTTATTGCCGACATCGAAACATTCCGTTACTAAAAAGTAGAGGAAGCCTATGTACGTTACTATAATAGCAAATATCATCAAACGGCCCAAGGTTGCCACAAGTGAGTCAATTATTTACAGACAAAGCCGGAAAATCAAAACTTCACACTGGTGCTCGCAAGGAGACACAAGCTGTGCAGATATATTTTCAGTATGATTAAAATATTTAAGATGTCAGACTAGGAAGAATGAGATGTGAGAATTAATACGGAATATCTGAGCAACCGGCGCCTTGCAGGTGACATTCTTCTGTTTGTAAACGCTGCAGACGACTTCCATCAAATGATTTAGAATATTTTTCACGTTACAATCTGCACGTAATGCTTGAAGCACCAGAACGCCAGCGAAACATACCCATTATACTATATGCAGGATAACGAGATGAGACAGAGTCAGATGAGAGGTGATTTTGGATAAAAACATTCATGTATAAAAATTATCTGTTAAAGTCTAGTGTTCCAACCGTCGAAGAATCGCCGTGTGCCTTACCTAATTTCACCTAAAGGCTTGTGAGTGTAGTTCGCTGAAGTAAGTTTGTCTTTGTACACCCGGTCAAGGATAGCGTGAAGCTGCGCAGTGGGTGGCTGCGCAGTCCCGTACCATGTTTACGAGGTCATAAAGGGAATGCTTTAACCGAATGCAGACGGAAAGGAGAACTAAGTGCGTGCAAACAAGCAATCCCGCTAAACATGAACAACAATGCCACTGAACACAGCGAGGACAACCAAACAAAACGCACGTATCGAGACGGCAAAGGAATTAGAAAAGGGATGTACTCTGCCATCTCGTGTCGCTGTAAAGTTAGCGGGGCGTGTGGAGTGCTGCGTAGTGTACGTGCGCCGAAAACTAGTTGCACAGAGGCCATTTCTATGCGTCCAGCAGAGGAATTGCAACAATACGATATGTACTGCGCCCGACACCATGTCACTGTCTGCTTTTTTTTTTCTTTTTTTCGCCCGCCGCACTTTGAGCGCTCTGTTACGAGAATTCAGTTCATTGGAGATATCTGCCGTGTTACGACTCTTGCTCAGTGTTGAAACGCTCATGGGTCAAATCCTTGTAACAACCCCCAAATGCTTCTCTGGTTAGTGCTGGAGCACCCACACACATGACGGATTTTTTTTTCCTTGGGGAAAGAGATGGGTAACATATTCTGTATGCTTTCTATGATGCTTCTTGATTATGGCTTATGCTTCGACGAAAATGCGCATAGCAGAAATAGAGGTTGTGGGGATTTCTCACAAGGGTTCTTTAGCTGTCCATCAGGTGAATGGCCATGCGTATAGTGTGCTGGGATGGTTTTTGGATGATTAGGAGCTCAATTCTACTTTCTCAACATCACTCGAGGCCAAACATCGAAGTACTTGTTGCAGAGAAGCTACGGAATCATCATCATCATCAGCAGCCTATTTTATGTCCACTGCAGGACGAAGGCCTCTCCCTGCGATCTCCAATTACCCCTGTCTTGCGCTAGCGTATTCCAACTTGCGCCTGCAAATTTCCTAACTTCATCATCCCATCCAGTTTTCTGCCGACATCGACTGCGCTTCCCTTCTCTTGGTATCCATTCTGTAACCATAATGGTCCACCGGTTATCCATCCTACGGATTACATGGCCTGCCCAGTTCCATTTTTTCCGCTTAATGTCAACTAGAATATCGGCTAGCCCCGTTTGTTCTCTGATCCACACCGCTCTCTTCCTGTCTCTTAACGTTAGTCCTAAGATTTTTCGTTCCATTGCTCTTTGTGTGGTCCTTAACTTATTCTCGAGCTTCTTTGTTAACCTCTAAGTTTCTGCCCCATATATTAGCACCGGTAGAATGCAATGATTGTAGACTTTTCTTTTCAACGACAGTGGTAAGCTCCCAGTTAGGATTTGGCAATGCCGGCCGTATGGACTCCAAACCAATTTTATTCTTCTGTAAATTTCTTTCTCCTGATCAGGGTCCCCTGTGAGTAATTTACCTAGATAAACGTACTCCTTTACAGACTCTAGAGGCTGACTGGGGATCCTGAATTCTTGTTCCCTTGCCAGGCTATTGAACATTATCTTTGTCTTCTGCATATTAGTCTTCAACCCCACTCTTACACTTTCTTGGTTAAGGTCCTCAATCATTAATTTGCTGTAATTCGTCTCCATTGTTGCTGAATAGGACAATATCATCAGCAAATCGGAGGTTGCTGAGCTATTCACCGTTCATCCTCACTCCTAAGCTTTCCCAGTCTAAGAGCTTGAATACTTCTTCTAGGCATGCAGTGAAGCTACGGAATAACAAGCGCTTACTTTCTCCGGGAAAGAGCTCGCAGTAGGCACTCGATTGACGCAAGCATTGCGCATCTCGTCAAAGTTATTGCGATAGCAATTATATGTACACTCCAGGCGCATTTCCGCCGTCGCCGTGAGGTTCCGTATAAATTCCAAGGGTGATAACATCGTCGCCGCGCGCCGCATGGTGTATGTGTGAGTGAAAGCGTGCGAGGGTGAACTGACGATGGCGTCTCAACTTCGCGCGTGCAAGGGCGAAAAGCGGGGCGGAAGCGCACCGTCTTCGTTGCGTGCAAGGCTCGGGGGAAGAGGTGGGAGGAGGGCTTGGTGGGGGCGCGTTGTATACTTCGGCGGCTGCTGCGCGGCCGCACGAACCGCCCTATCTCCGGGCCGCCCCCACTGTGTTTTCGCGGCTTAGTTCACGCTGATGCGAGAAGCAGCACGAAGATCAATTCGCTCCCTGCTGCTGTAGGGCTTCCTCCCTCCAGCGTTTTGACAGCGAGTTCCCGCACTCATCGAGTGAGATTTGTACATGTTTTCTTGTGACCTCGTGACACCATGCTTGTTATTTTGTTAGGAAGCCTATGTTTGGAAGCTTATACGGCCGATAAAACTATTATCTTCACTTCATGTACCTATCTACTAATTTACTATCGCTATCGATGCTTGGCTTTCCGAGCGAAACTATACGCCATTTTATTAAAATATAGATAAATAGACATCCTCATTATAGTTAGGAATCGACGTTTCACGTGTAGCTACGCATACTTGCTTTTTAGTTATTAATTTATATATAGATGCAAAAAAAATGTGAGCAAGACGTACACGGGACCTCGAAAAGTGGGACGTTGAATTTCTGTTAGCGGTTATACAACGTATGCCTCTAATGAACTTTTTATTGCGCAAATCCTGGAGGCTTTACACGACTTCGCCCTTTCATGGTCCTCCGCCATTTTTTAAAATTTTCTTGAGGTATGTATTCGGTGGCTATGTAGAATATATTTCCTTTCGTCAAAAAGCTGGGTCTCTATGTGCCGCTTCAGGAATCCGCTTGATTACTAAATCCACAAAAACATTATAATTATGCACACCCTCCCCGGTGTTAAGTGTTTAAATACCTACAATAGGGACACCATGCTTTGCACATCATTAAAAAATGTGAAGCAGAAACATTTTTCTTTATACCGTATTGCACCCGCCGGGTGGCTTAGCGGCTATGGTGTTGGGCTGCTATATGCACGAGGTTGCGGGATCAAATCCCGGCCGCGGCGACCGCATTTGGATGGGGCGAAATGCAAAAAGGCCCGCGCCCTATGCATTGGGGCCACGTTAACGATCTCCTGGTGGTCAAAATTTATCCAGAGTCCCCCACTACGGCGTGCCTCACAATAAAATCGTGGTTTTGGCACGTAAAACGACGGAATTCAATTCTTCATTTCTGTTTGATCAGTTGTGCATGCAGCGCGTAATACAACATGTTGTCAGTTGAGCCCGCAACGCTGCATGCGCATAAAATAAAACTCCTATGTGACACATGCTGCATAAGTTATATGCAGCGTTTTTTAATCAACAGCAAAGACAGAAATAACGGAAAATACGCTGCAGAAAAGAAGCATAATAACACAAAAAAACAAAAACTGTGCCGATGGAATAAAAAGAAGTCAGATCAATATGCCACCTGAATGTACCGATAAATATCTAAAAGATATTGATCTAAACCTTAACAAAATCCTGGAAGAGGGACCCAAATGTTCTGGTATTTTCCCGTCCGAAAGCAGCCTTTTAATCTCGGCATATGCATCTTGAAACATCAGAACTAAGGCGCGATGAAAGGCGGCTTCGAATAATGTATCCCAATGATTAACGACAACAGAAAAAAAAGAAGTATTACGAAGCGATGAGCTGACTCGACATTTAAGCATAAAACTCTGGAAGGTGTGGTGTTATATCAAATTTTGTCCGACAGGCAAGAGATGCTTGGAAAGAAGAGACGGGCCGCATCCTGCATCCGTCAACCATTTTCCGGCGTTGACAGCAGCCCACGCGCGCTAGCTACGTGGACGACATTATTATGCAGGCAGCGAAATGTAAGGCAGGCAAAATCATCGCTTTTAAGGATCCGCAGGTATGTTTATGCATGACTAGCCTTATCCTATAAATTAGAAAATTTTGAGAGAAAGAAAGCCAGGAAGAAATGTGCAATAAAAGGCGGGTAGGAATTAGAATATTTAAACCATGGCGCAGTGACATGGCTGTAAGGCAAGTAGCATTAAGGAGTTTATATTAGCACTACTTTATGCGTGTAGGCGCAAAAAAGGAAAGTTTTTGCTTACTGGGGAGTCATGGCATATTAATTTTATTTACGGTATTTTGCATTACTGCCAGTTAGGTTAGGGAATGGAACACCGCATTCCACCCGTTGTTATTTCAATACAAAATTACGGCAGAATGCATCTCACGATGAGTGTCGATAGCAATGCGATTACCGTTCCAGCAATGTAATTATACACCGTAGCTCTGAAGTGTCGTTTATTTACTATCTCATATGGTCATTCTGACACTTCTAATTGTTCGGCTATATGCGAGATACTCCGGTATTGCCCCACTTTGCAATGGCGCTGCTTGCCAAGGTTGTTAATGACCATGGCGCATGACGACGACTGCATGGCTGCAGTGAGTGAGTTAGAAAAACTTTATTTCGAATCAGAACGATTTGCGTCGGGAGAGTTATTGGGCTGGGGCACCCGTCGAGGTTTCGGCCAAGAGTTCGTGTCTCCCGGTGACTTCGTTTGCCCGCTGGACGGCCCAGAGTTGGTCTTCCAGGTTCGAGCTGAGCAGCGCGGCCTGCCATAGCGCGCGGAGGCTGTCGGTGGAGGTTTCGCTCTCATAATCGCGTAATAATACGGGGCATCCACATAGCATGTGTTCTAGCGTGGCTCTGGTGCCACACACTTTGCATCTATCAGTTGTGTTTATTTCCGGATAAATAGCGTGCATTAGTATCGGAGACTTGTATGATTTGGTTTGTAGTTGTCGCCACTGGAAAGCTTGAGATCTATTTAGTTGTTGATGGGGTGGTGGATAAGTTCATCCTTGTATCTTGCAAAGTGCATTCGCTCTCCGTGCTTTCACTCGCACATACAGCATACAGACCGCGGCGACGATTTTATCGCGCTTGGAATTTACACGGAACCTCATGGCGACGGAAAAGACGACAGCAGAAATCCGCTTGGAGTGTCCATATATTTGCACACATAAAAGTGTGTGTGTGTGTGTGTGGAGGGGGCGTCGTTTCTTGCAATGTTTGCTAATGTGAGTGCGTGCATACGTACGTTTCCTTTTGCGCTCTGAAGTAACTTACGAAAATGAGGACCCTAAACCCCGCATAGCACTCCTCAGAAGTGCGGGGAACACGTTCTATGGAGCTAAATGTTTTTTTATTGTGTTTTAGGTTATGAAAACTATATGTAGTTAATTTTCTGTGCCTCTGAAACAGAAACAAGTATGGTCTTATGCGCAACATTGCAGTTTTGTATCACGAATAAGAGAATGTTATAGAAGTTGTAGAGCAGATGACATTGTCGAGTGGTCTAAAAGAATTTCGGAATATGCATTGACACCTGCAATATACTTAATTTCTTCACTTCCTTTTGCATATGCCAGCAAATTTTGATCATAATGTTATGCACCGCATGTCTCACTAGCCTTCGTAATAACTACTTTTTTTCGCGCGGATCGCCTCAAGAGTGAAATTCAAACTCGTCTAGCCACCCGTCTGGCTGACGTCTCTTGTATATCACATGTTAAATACGCAAAACAGCAGCACCTGTGATGATTGATGAACGCCTCTGAATTACGTCTCGTTTTTTCTTCGTGGTTGTATATTCGCTCTAATAATTTTGTGTTTTTGGAAGCAGCCTTTAAACAAGCACCGTGCCTTCTTTTAAGTGGAAAAAGCCGCAAGAATGCGTACCTGAATATCTCAGGTAATTTTGTCGTCGTCATTCGCCCACTGCCCGCTAGATGGTGCCACACGGTCCACTGAGACTATACTTATAGGCAAGTTGCACGTGGGTCTTGCTCAGCGGCGCAAGTTTGGAACTGTGAACTTGAAGCGTAGATGGACGACGAAGAGCATGTACATACGTCGCAGCGGCACCTGCACTTACGATCACAAGCCATCTCTGTCGCACATTGACGGGAAAAGCCTCAATATTTCTTGTTTAACTGCAATACTGTCGAACTACAAACGTCTTTAAAAAGAAAAGTCTCTCGTTCGGCTTATCCGGAGAAAAGCATAACAGCATATATTCTTCCCTGTAGGCGCAATCTTTCCCCATTAAAAGGCGCACGCCGCGTTTGACATTCTTTGTATGTTCGTAAGACATCTCTAAAGAGTGCACATGACGACCTGCCCTTCTTGCCGGAGCCGGGGCAGCGTTGTGAACACGTTTCTACATTTAACGGCATTTTCACAACCAATGACACGTTGCCCCACCGTGCTCTCGAAGGTGCGTAAACAGGGGGTCCCAGCTAAAAGTAGCCAATGTGTTAAAAACGACACAGTGTGCTAGGAGGCTCAAACGAACTCAGTGGTGTTGAGGATTGCGTGTCCGAGTGTGTGTTTTTTTTTCGTTATGCAAAGTAAATCAATTAGCATAAACTAATTGCGTATTTTTTTAAATATTCGCTTTACCAAGTAAACGCCAATGCGAAACTTGTTGATCACATTTAAAAATGGCTGACTGAAGCGTTTTCAATTCAGTACCATTCATGGAGTGTCTTGTAATTACCTTTAAAGAAAGTCCGAGAAATACAAAAACAAGCAGGTGGTAGCACCTAAAGCCCCTCTATATAAAAGGTAGTGCCATTCTAGATCTTGCCGCCACCGCGCTCACCTCGGCGTTTCCTCCTCGCCGCCTGCTGTCGCCCCAGCCTCCTCCGCTCCCCGATTGGCCAATCCGTGTCACGTGGAAGCATGCATCGCGCTTTTGTATATTTGTGTATTTCCAGCGCGCTCCGACCGCCATTCTCGGGCCTGTGCGACGAAAGTGCTGTACGCACAAACGGATCAAGCGGTTAGGGACAAAAACTTCGTTGTGATGGCATGCTGCGGCGCCTTCAGTTGCCGCAACAGACAAGGCGAGAGCACAATGCTTTTTTGTTTACCATCCGGCGAGCGCAAACGCTTGCTGCACACTTGGTATTTGTGCCGTCTCGCATCATCGCGTTGCTACTTCCAAAACGGCATTATTAAGGCAGGTTACTGACTGACGAAGCAAAATCGTGCCACAAAAACTGCTCCGCAGGGCGCGATCGAATTTTCCCGCGGATTTAATCTGGTAGTGGGTTAGCCATCGTTTGCTACGGCAGGGTCGACATCAGCGGCGCGACTGTCAATATCGCGCCCCGATCGCGCTGGCCGCGCCGAGTGCGACAGTGGAACCGAGGAGAAGGGAAGTGGTTGGTGCTAGTTTTTATATATAGGGTCTTTAATAGCACCACTATTTCAGCGCTCCCAGGCGACCGATTAAGAAACGAAATCCGCATATCTGTACAGCGGTTCCGGGACGGGCTTGGCGTTTCCATTTTCCGCAAGGTACACTCCAGCAACTTTCGCTAGTAAGATATGATATCCAACGAATAGAATATGACAACAGCCTTTTCGTTCCCGAATAAACAGTTCCGCGCTCAACATTTACTCAAGGCCGAGCTTCTTTCATTTAAATGCGAAGCATTTCTTGCCGGCGGCTCTGTCCGTCCGTCCCGCGGCGTCCCACACCCCCACAGCGCATGCGCGTCCCCCCATCTCTCTCCTTTCCTACGCTCCCCCTTTCTCTCCCCTAAGAGGAATCCTGTACGGAGCAGCGCTCGCGTGACACAACCCCACAGCGCGTGCGCGTCCCCTCCCCCTGTCTCACCTCTCCTATGCTCCCCCTTTCTCTCCACTAGGCATCCTCTACGGAGCAGCGCTCTCGTCCCACACCCTCACAGCGCATGCGCGTCCCCTCCCCCTCACTCTCCTCTCCTGCGCTCCCCCCTTTCTCTCCTCTAGGAATCCGGAGTGGTGCGCACGACAGGTGGTGCGACAGCTGCATACTCCTCTGGGGGCGCCACGGTAGTTGCGCGGTATGAAAATGACGGAGCGCGCGCGCCCCATTCTCTCTCCTGTGCAGCGCCGCGATGAGCGCTCGGGCCGCTGCCGCGAAACCATCTCCCGCTCAAGCTAACCATCTCCCCGCTGCTTCGCATCCACACATGGTTCCCTTTAGCGGGAGATGGAGTAATTTTTTTCTTCTTGCTTTGTGTGTTCGGGCTTGATTCCACAAGTGGAGCAAATGATATGCTTATGTTGAAGCACGACACATCTTCATCACTGCCGCTCGCTCTGTGCGCCCTATCGCGATAGGGCACGCGAGTGAGTTTCGAAAAAAAAAAGGGAATGCAAACTGTTCAAACAATGTCCTTTACTGATTGGTCGTTTTGGGGGCGCTGAAGTAGTGACGCTATCACGCGGTTGTTTTTGTATTTGCGGGCGTTGTTTAAAAACAATTACAAGACGCTCCATTAATGGTGCTTAATTGCAAACGCTTCAGTCAGCCATTTTCTAATGTGATCTATAGCTTTCGGATTGACACTTTCTTGGTGAAGCCAATATTTAAAGAGTTAGGCAATTATCTAATGCTACTTAATTGACTTTGCAAAACGAAAAAAAAAATACCACAGACTATGACACGTGATCCACAACCCCAATGTGTTGGTTTGAGCCTCCGAGCGTACACCATCGTTTTTAAAACATTGGCTACTTTTAGCTGGGACACCCTGTATACAGGGTGTTTCAGCCGACACTTTCAAAACATTTAGAAGTTGTCTGAGGCAGATATCACAGTTCTAGTTCATGGCCTGGCCATACTCGAAGAGGCGGACATTAGTTGCACAAAAAAATTGAAATGCATAATCGACTATTGAACAAAATTCACTAATTAAGCTTTTAAATAATTACCTTATGGCCCACATTGCAACTTACAAATTCCAGATGTGGAGGAGGACACCACCTTTGAGATAATAATTCTTGAACTTTGCGGATAAATGCATTGGCGTACTTCAGTGCTTCAATGCATAAAACGACGTTTTCTTAGGAAAGCAACTGGAATGCCCGCTTCGAACAGCGCTCTGCTATACCGCGAGCGCATGCCACGGCGCCTTTGTCTTTTACAGTATATCAGTGAATTGTCATTGGCCGTGGGCATCTTCGCATTGGGCTTCCCCCGTTTCCCCGGCTTTCCCAGTTATCCACACTGGCAGAGGAAACGCAATTTCTGTGTACAGTACTTATTCACTCAGTTTAACCAACCAAGGATACCTCGCCACTCTGTTAATAACACTGTCGTCGGTAAGCGTGTTACGTGGTTCTTATTATACAGATGAACTTACACGGAATGACAGTTCTTTAGCCTGCCTTATTTATGGCTGCGAGCAAGAAATAGCACCACATTGACTGTTCCGCTAGAGCGACGCGGTGATTCTTCGTGGTCAAAACCAACTAGATCATAATTCAGTGAAAGCACCGCGTTGCAATTATTAGACTCATGTATGATTAAGATAATAATCAACGAAATTAAAGACGTTTTCTCGAGGCATGCTGATATATATTTTTTGGATCTCTATAGCCCCGCCATGACCTCAAGTAGTGTTCCCAAGAATGTCTGCGTGTATACACATTTGTTTCGGCACGTGCTGAATTGGTGCCCAAAAAAATAAAAGAAAACGCGGCGAGACAGCATATGGATAATTGTCACTTCGAAATAACTTCATGTGAGCTCTGAAGGCTGTGCGCTGCTAGCGCAATGCATTTGCGACAACGAAAGAAGCCCCTACGGTAATAAGAAACCATGGAAATAAAACGGACCAACATTTGGCGCAATAAATTTTGCCACATCTCTGATACTTAAGATAAATTCCCTGACGCCACTAGCTTTTCATTTATTCTCATTATTTCCGACCCACGCCGCCAAACTGATATTAATAAAAACTGTTTCGAACAGCTCGAGGGTTTATGACGCATGATTGGAGAGGGTTCTCAGCATTGGCGCTGTCATTGAAAAACGGATTCACTCAGAGAAGATTGAAACTTTGCCTGGAAAGGAGACTGACTGCGTGCATATATGAATATCTAACACGTTAGAAAAATCACCCTAAGCAATTTTTCTCTTTTTAATTAGCGTGTGGCTGAAGGCGCCTCATTCTGCCGCTTTTTCGTCAAAAAACCAGTCGTCACTGCAAGTGTGCCGATTCTTAGAAAATAAGTAATTTTTTGTTAGTGCCATTAAAAAAAATATCTCACAACCTAGCAAGTTACCTGTGCTCATTTGATTTGTTTCTCCTAACCTGGATTTGTCGGCCTTAATATTTACATCTATATAAACTTGAGTTTTACCGAATAGATGGTAGATACACGAAACTGACGAGACGAAACTGACAGAGAACAAACGGGGAGATGACATTAGGCGGGAAAAATGGAGTTGGGGCGGCCATGTAATGCGTAGGATGGATAACCGGTGGACGATTAGAGTTACAGAATGGATACCAAGAGAAGAAAAACGCAGTCGAGGGCGGCAGAAAACTAGGTGGGATGATGAAGTTAGGAAATTTGCAGGCGCAAGTTGGAATCATCTAACGGAAGACAGGATTAATTGGAGATCACAGGGAGATGCCTTCGCATTGCAGTGCACATAAATATAGGCTGATGATGGTGATGATGATGATGACACGAGACGGTTAGTTTCTCATAATTGATTTTGCAGCGTGAATAACCCAGAATGAAGCTGCTGAAGTCACATCGACAGCATAGAAGATAATACTCTAGCATTTGCACTGGCAGGATACGCCATATTTTGTTACGAGAAATGCGTACTTCTTGACTTGTTGCGTAGCATTTTAAAGCACCGGCGACTGCTATTTATTTTGTGTGATTCCATTTCTTAAGCACCTATATTTTTCTGCATAAGCCGCATGTGTGATTGCCTGTACTTGTCACTTAGAGCAGTACCTATCCACTGCGCACAGCATAATTTGATTTCTCTCTGAATTTCTGCAATCGTTCTGTACAACGTCTGCTAATGTCACATGCTCCCGGCATCTTGTGTATGGAGTCAATATGAACTCTACCTAAACTCTACTAAGTTTAAGCAATGCCGTACTTTGAACTGTTCACCAGTGCAGAAGCACAGACTTAATCTCATCTATACAGCAATTTCCGCTATTTAGGTTATATACGCATACGACAGCTGAAACAAACTAAAACAACCTCACGCAAACATTGTTGGCAGAACCTATTAGGCTCTTTTAAACTATATGTTTCATAAATAAGTGTAAAAGCTCCGGTGAAAAGAAACGAAATTGTGCAGATCTCACGTGCTATAAGAAACTATATGCGAAGGACCTTGCTATCCAGCATTGTTTGGAGTTCCCCAACACTGTACCAGGTTAACCAACTTGTTCCTGTAAATTGCGAAGTTGTGTGTGTGGGTTGCGAGCGTAAGTCTGTCTGACCACAGCAGCACGATGACCACCAAATTGTAGACTATCATATGGCGGCAATGACATTGTTTCTACGCCAAACTTTTCACGCTAGCCATCGACATGGAGATTGTTGGATTAGTTAGTGGAAGAGCGTATGCGAAAGAAACACAGACCATGGCGTCATCAGCCACCACGTGTTATAGAATTGTAGGTACATATGGATAGCAACAGGAAGTGGACCTGTAAAACCCCTAATGGTGAAACGAGGAATGAAATAGATTTCATACTCTCTGCCGATCCCAGCAAAGCGCAGGATATAGAAGTGTTAGGGTAAAGTGCACTGATCAAAAGTTAGTCTCTGGGCATTCAGAGATTAACGGCGATGAGCTGGCCCATCAGCTCGCCGTGACGCTTATAACGGGGTACCATTGATCCCCTGGCCAAAGCCGTCGGAGGACTGTGGGAGGCTCTCCCTGCACGCACAATCAAGGTAGTCTACCTCCAGCTCCGTCTCCGCAAGCGCCTCTACTTTCCCCCTCATCCATCACTCAGTGTGCTGGAGGCTCTCCTTCTGCGGCACATTCAAATGAATGCACTGGTTACCCGCTTCCGTCTGTTTCTATATCGCTATCGATCCGACCCCAGCTGTCCCAACTGCCCATCTACATATGAGGACCTATCACATTGCATTTTTTACTGCCCGGCTGCTAAGCAATCGGTTTCGTATTCTCCACCTTCCCTTTCTATCACCACCTGGCTCGACTGGCTCGGCACGGGGATAGCCGATATTCTAGTTGATATGAAGAGTAAAAAAATAGAGCTGGGCAGGCCATGTAATGCGTACGATCGATAACCGGTGGACCATTAGAGTTACAGAATGGAAGCGCAGTTGAGGATGGCAGAAAACTAGGTGATGTGATGAAGTTAGAAAATTTGCAGGCGCAAGTTGGAATCAGCTAGGGCAAGACAGGGGAGATCACAGGGAGAGGCCTTCGTCCTACAGTGAACATAAATATAGGCTGATGATGATGATGATGATGGATAGTTTGTATTGCATGTTAAAGCAGCGACGGCACTTGCATTACGGCGAGGAAATGTTAAGAGATGATTAACTTGGGCTATCAGGAATTCTGTCCATCGTCTCATAGTTTCTGCGTAGCGAAAGCTGCTACGAGGATTGTACTGGGCAAAGTAGGCCACGCCCAATGACTGTGCAGTCAAGCATAGCGCCCTAGAGCGCGAGCTGTCAAAAGGAACGAAAACAACAAAGTGTCACGGGGTGCACGAGCCAAGTGCTTCAAACAGCTGGTGGGCATTTTTTCGGCATCATTAAATTGGTCTTTCTCTCTTCAACTACCCGACTTTACGCCAATATTTCAGGCAGAGTTATTGGCGATCATCCTATCTCTACGAAAACTTCCCACATCTATTTCTTCAGCTGTAATCTTAACCGACTCCTTGTCTGTTTGCTCTGCATTATCAGCGCCCAATTCATCTATCATTCTCCGAGAATTTCATTAATCTATCCAACAACATTTACGCCTCATCCATCTGGTATGGGTGCCAGGGCATGTGGGGCTCACTTTAAACGAATCTGCAGACGCACTAGCAGCGGCATCTCTTAAAGACCCGGTACTGAGGATCCGAAGACCTTCGGCATACGTCACTTCTGCAAAGATTTTAAAAATTTTCCATCCAAGAAGAAGATGCCAAATCGCGTGTAATAAAGAACAACGATTTTCAGTACCTTAGATTTCCTTGGCAGAGCAGATGGTGTTCAACAAGAAAATTTGAAGTTTCATTTACGCGAAGGTGTTGCCAAATACCAAGGCTTAATTTCTATTCCCATAGGTCTGGTTTGGCACCTTCCCTTCTATGTCTTTATTGTAATGAACCCGAAACTATGGATCATTTCTTTATAGAGTGCCGTAGGTTCACCGTGCATAGAAAACTTCTAGAAGGTCCCCTCCGCCAACTTGGATTATACATTACACTATCTGTCATTCTGTCTCTGGGGGCGTCGGAAATCGGACACTGCAATAGCAAGGTATGTGATGCCATATTTTATTTTGTAATGAAAACAAGGAGACTGCCATGCTAATTTCACTATTTTATTTCCAGAACAAAAAATAATAATTTCAAATTTTAGGATACTATAGCATTAAAATTAATATTACCAATTAGAATTCATTTAATATATCATTCTTAAGCAAAAAATCCTATTTAAGCATTCATACTTTCTCTACCCACTGCCGCCCGATTCATGACCAATCCCCTGTAGTGGATTGTGCTATATCTATAGGCCCCAAACCAAACCAAGCTGGCCGGCTTTGGAACGAGGAAAGCATGCTTGCCATCACCCGGCGTTTGTGCTCGAAGGCACAGGTTCGATTCCCACGTCGGTCACAAATGATATTTTTCTTGAAGCGGTAGCCGAAGAAGAGAAGGCAGCATAGGGTAAGGAAGAACTTCTGGAGGCGATGCTGCTTTGCCGTAGGCTGGGTGACCAGCGAAAGCTATATAGTGTACACAGTGGACCGGACCAGGGTGTCAACGACAGCCCACGTATTCCTGGAAAGGGGAAGCGGATCACCCGAGAGTGAAGAGAGCATATCTTTCTATCTCAAATTAGTTCAGAAATAAGCGCTGCTTTCTCTCTGTTTAAAGTGAGCACAGACAGGCATCTACAGACCTACAGCGAAATGCCAAGTATTGAACAAAGAATGCTTCGCATTAAAAAAACGAAATGCAGGTTTGTTCACTAGGCTAACCCGGTAGCACTCGATAACATCGTTGGAAATAAAATTGGGTTCAGATTTCATTTGAGTTGCACCTTGTTTGCTACCCTGGGCTAGAGCAGGGAGAATAGAACAAAAAGAAAGAATAGCAGGGTAACAAAGGATGGGCGCGCACACGTAGTAGGGAGAACAGGGCAATCAAAGGTGGTGGCAGAGCGCAGTACAAAAAGTGCCGCACTGCACGCTACGGAAACCACCCAAGACATTCTATAATTAAAATTTACTACTCCGCGTATTTTTGGTAAAGGTTATGTTACAAAAATGGTAGGTAATTTTGTCTCTCTTTTTTTCCTTGGCAGCTCTCACTTCTTGCGCCGAGCGCTCTTGAAGCTGAAGTCAGCTTTCAAGGCTTTTAAAATTTAGTCGTTGTGCAAGAGAAAACTGTTTAAATCCATAATTGTGCAGATTTATTTATGCAAGAAGTTTGCTCTTTTGTTAATTTTCAGGTAAAATTAGTTTCAAGAGTGAGTGCTTTTCTCTGTGTCACGTAATATCCTCTAAATTTATAATAGTTACACATTTTCCGCAGCCATTCTACAAACCTGCACAGCACATTGAAAGTGACAATTGCTGCATGTTGAATAAATGTGCCATACCAGCTACGCAAAATCTGCTTGCATAAATGGTTTATTCGCTTTAGCGGACACAATTTAGCTAAACGATGACTCATCAAACAAATAATTAAAAATAACTTTTTGTGTTATTTGTGTTCTTTATATCTATAGGATCACAATTCTGTTATATATATATATATATATAATATATAACTTGAAGACAGTCGTACTTGAATATAATATGATTATATTCTCCTGGAGCACTGGCGTTCCACGTTATTCATAATCCAACTGGACACTTATTTAGCTAATGTTGCAGTCAGGGGCGTGGATGTAACTATTTGCATGGCTTGTTTGCGGTGACCGAAAATACTATATTCCACGTCTTGCCGTCGTGGTTTACGTGCGTCGTACATGTTAAGTACAAACAAGTTCGTTTGCAATGGAGTCCTGGGTACTATTGCTAAGAGTTTACTGTGGAATACGGCAGATGTCGAGCATGTGCTCGATCACTTTGAAGTGTTGGACACCAGTGTGGTACTTAGTGGTTATACACTAGTGTCGGGTTTGTCTGTGTGCGCGTTGTTGTCCAGTAAGGGTGGGAGTGCAGCGTATTTTCTGAAGTAGATATTTCATTTCGTAGATTTGGCCGGGGGGCTTGAAGTTGTGTGAGGGCGCCCCGCTGCCTTTGGCACCTAAAATTCCGTTCCTACACCAGGCAGGGTATTGTAGCGCGTTTTTTAGTTTTGCTTGCCATAATTAGTCGATAGCAAGGCGCTGTTGGCGACAGCCGCAGTTGGACAAATCGAATGGGTATACGAGTGTATAACGCGTGGGTCTCAATGACGTTAGTGTAATGTGGGAGGGAGTCATTTTGCTGGTCGAGAGTCGCGCCACTGAACTGCTTCCTGCCATTTGTGACCTGTTGTATGGCCTGTTGCAGCATGTACTTGACATCGACCAAAATATCTTCCTTCCCTTTTTTGCCTCGTTTCACATAGCGGTTGTTCGGCGCAGCACTCGAGAGTGGGCTTGTCGAATGTGAGTTTGGGCGTTTCGATCAATAGCGTCGCGTGTGCGCGAGACGGTTCGTTTTGTGTTTGCGGAAGGGAATGAAGGAAGGTATCAGGAAAGCTAAGGAAAGAGGAGGAAAGTTTCGGTGACCAACTGACTGTCGTCGTTTACGTATCCGTGCTTTTGAGACTCCGTTGTCGCCTTCCTGGTGCGCTGGTCCAGCGTCTTCATCCATGCGGGTTGAGGTTCTTTCGACTGGTTGTGCTGCATCTCGCTGCGGATATGGCTGCCAGATCAGTTTCGGCCATGAGGTTAGTTGTGGTCTTTGGAACAGGGGGCAGGGAGTGTATGACTGCTGCCCCTGGAGGAGCTACTTAGACCCGGGGGTGGGGATGGTTGGAAGCTGCTGTCGCCGGTGGACTACAATACATCGGGTGACGATTGGCTACGGTGGGTCGCATGATCGCCTTTCGCGACTTCAATAAAATTCATCCTTGCGCCACGCCTCAGTTTCCTGTGTTACGTTTGTGCTAAAGTGCGCTGTCACCGACGGCCTGCAATACAGGCGCTCGTACTGCAAAAGCTAGTCCTAACAAGAGTGTTACTTACGAGAAGATCGCTGAAGCGCTGCCGTGCAGCTGTAGCTTACGCTCGTCGTGCAGCACATATTCAGGAGCACTGGTTAGCGAGCTTGACCATTATTTGCTTGTGTTGAGTCGTTCTATACTATGAAACCGATAAAGAACGTCGAAAGACCGAAACGCCATGAAGGCACCGGCGTGGGCCTGTGGGTGTTTTGAAGGGACCCTGAAAGGATTTTGACGATTTTGTACAAACGTACTGAGTCGTCAGAGTAGGTCCTTCTGATCATTAATTGACGCATCTAAGCGCTCCACGTAAAACGTGGAATTTATTATAAGGTTTTAAAAAGGTGCATTGCTACCGATCGCAGCACCCCAATCGGCTGAGTTTTGTGCCCAAGTGACGCAATTTGCCCATAACACATCACTGGGCCAGCTATCTGATTGGCTGCCCAAGACGCGTCATCGATAATTTTTTCCAGCATTATGGTGAACAAATGTTGTTCGTAATAGGCTAGATGTTAGTTATTTGTTTCTATAAAAAGAAAGTAACAGAAAGAGAATGCACAAGAACATGTATCACTGCACTAAAAGCACTTCCGGCCCACAGCATGTGTCGTCTGCTTGTGTTCAATGTGCTCCCTGTTGACGAGAGCTGCGCGGTCAGTTTTGGTCTTATTCTTTCTTTTCGCGAGCACCATGGTTCGCCCTTGTTGTGTTGTGGGCTGCAAACGTAGCGATCGGCGACATATCAAGCTGCGACATCCTGCCCCGTTGCGACATCGTGCCCCGCTGCAAGGCAGCAGATGAGCGGAGTGGCTGCAGGGCATCGGACTTTCGGTATCCAAACCAATCCAAACGGCGCCAGCACCTACGCGTTTGCGGCCGTCGTTTCACATCGAAGGTTTGCCACAAGAGAGTTTAGCGTGTCCGGTATTCAGGTAAACGCAAGCGCAAGTGTACTGGCCGTTTACCACGTTTTACGGGATGAACGCAGGCGCAAAAGTGAACTGCTTGCACGGTGCAGCCACCTGGCGGCACAACGCGCTACCAAACACACAGCTAATATAGCAGTAACCAAGTTTTTTCTACATTCCTGCTGGCTCTAATTTTTGGCAGGAGCGTAATCTTGAACACGTTGTCATGTTTAAAATGTTTTACACTTGGTTACAGGAATATTAGCTCTGTATTTGGCTGATTAAGCTCTGAGCCACCAGATGGCTCGAGCGCGCATGCCGATCTAGGGTTCCTCGATGCGTGTGCCCTCCTCCGCCGCCGTGGAGGGTGGAGTCATTCTGTAAAAGGGTGAATGCCGCCTTTCCACTGGCTGCCACCATTGCGTTCCCCACGCATCGTCGCGGCTGGGTGAGTGAGACACGTGTGCGGCGTCTTCTAGTGCAAAATGCCCGGGTGTTGCATGCCACAGTGCACAAACCATTCGCGAAATGGCTGGAAGATGTTCAGATTTCCGAAAGATCCGAAGAGGCGACTCATGTGGCTGCTAAAGATCAGGCGCGACAAGTGGCAACCCACGGACCGTTCCTGTTTGTGCAGCGTAAGTTATGCCCTTTCTGTGTTTGGGGAGTTAAAGCTGTGTGACACGGGCACATCTGATCACGATCGAGCCTTATCCGAATCTAATTTCTCGATCTTAATCACCTCCCTTGCGCAAGCTGCAGAAGGAAGCCGATCATTGTTGAGAAATCAGATCCCGATCAGGCTGAATCGCAATCACCAGTGCACCGTGTGTAATAGTCGTTCATTTGCATGCTATTTCCCGTAGCATTTGTCCGCCTTGTAGTCTTGATATCTGGCATGTAAGCGTGCGTGTTTAACTCGTTCGTTTCTGGATAGCACAAAATGCGCTGTTCTTAAACGCTTGTTGTGCATGAGCTGCAAGTGCGTAAAGATATGCGCCTACGTTGTGCGCTTTTAAATGCGAAGCATTTCTTATCGAACTTTGGTGACCTTGAGCGTATCTATCTATCTATCTATCTATCTATCTATCTATCTATCTATCTATATATCTATCTATCTATCTATCTATCTATCTAGCCGCCTACGACTTTGTGCTCTCTTGGCCGTTTCGTTAATGGGATGTATATCTAGTATTCATGTGACGTCACGCAGCCATATCTCACCGCGCTGGTACCCCAAGATGGCGACTACGATGACGTCAATGCAACGTATTATCACGCGCAAACTGTTTTGCTTTTTCACGGCGATTGTTTTTCACCGGTTTATCATTGTTATCGCTCTGACGTTCGACGCAAGGCGCGCTTTTTGTTGCTGTCATGCTGTCACGCTCCTTGCTTACGCCCCTTCTCAACCTGCTGGTACCTTATTATGGCGTCCGCGACGATGTCCGTGCAACCTATGTATACGAAGATTGGTATGCCACAACATGACTGCATGACGAACATAAATGACAGGTCATAACATGAAAATCATGACATCAATGTCATGAGCGGCATGATTTACGTGCCATGGTCTTGTTGCTCTTGCGGACGTTTCATTAACTTGATATATACCAAAATTGGTATGGCGAGACAACAATGTCTGACGACCATGGGCGATGCGTTCTAAGAACATAAAAATCGTGACATGGATGTCATGAGCGGCACGATTGACATGTTGATATCAGGTTATGCACGAGTAAGGCTACGCGTTCACCTGCGCCAGCTCGAAGCCACGAGAATCAGTGGGAGTGGAAGCAAGACATGCGCTGCAGTTAATTTGCTGTGAGTTGTGGCGCTTGTTTCTGAAAAAATTCTGAACCAAATAAACAATCTACGACATGAGAAATCGCTATGTGTTGAAGGCATTTTGTTTCCTCTGCGTTGAGAAGCCGTGTGGCCGCTTTATTTTAAAGATATCGATGACCGACCACTTTATAACAATTACCGGTTTACGCTACACTGCTGCGGAAAACATGCTCAACAAGGTTTCATGGTAAATGTCTGCATGAGAGCCATGATTTAACGCCACAAAAGCCATATGTAGAGCACCAAGTCATCTAACATGTATTTAACAATTGTTACCCATCTGCCCATTTACAGGACGGTAAACGAAATAAAAAATGTGGTTGATCCCTCTTATATAGGAATCGGTATAGAACACGAAAGTGAAACGTGTCTTCACAGAAGTAGTGTAATGTTTATTGCACATTGATATATAATGTCTATTGGTGTTTTGTGGCTAAAGCGCCCTTAGGCGTTGATGCACCCACGCTGACGCCTGGTGGCACGTCTCCTCCATCACGACTACCAACGTCGATGACCATGAGCAACCGTCGTGCATATGGAAGCTGCACTACGCTGCACACGCTAGCACAACGCGAAAGACGAAGCACGTAACTGACACACTAATACAACGCGCAAGACAAAGCACGTAACTGAATCGTCACCGAGTCAAACCAGCGCGTACAGCGCGTCGTAATTGCAGCCTCCGCGATCAACTTCAGAAACATTTTCAGAGCTAATTGCGGAGGCCACGCTCCGCTGTGCTGAGTACGGTGAACGCCACCTAGGTGGCGTTGGTAGTGCTTCTTGATGCCAGCGTCCCTTCGAATGCTGGCATCGAGGCGTCGTAGTGCTGAGACCACCGAAGCGTTCACTGTCGGTGCGCGTTAGTGTCATAATGCAGTACTTCTCTTTTCTGCTCGTAGGCGGCGGCACCGCCCCGAGCAAGAGCGCGGGTACACGGAGGAGTGTTAGATATATAAGGCGCGTCTGTATAGCTCTCTGCAAATGCGTTTGTGGCGCAATGGGTTAAACGCTCGGCGATCTATCGTCGCGGACCGAGAGGTCGTGGGTTCGATTTCCAAATTTTGCATGTTTGTGGAACTTCTTCTTCTGGTTTCTTTCTTTGTATTATGTTCGTGTATGTTCGTGTGACGTATTTTCGTCACGGAAATACGTCAGTGAAGTCTTGGTGGACCCCGGCATAAAACACTTTCGTGTTAAAAAAATCAGAAAACCCTGCGTTGCCACATGCAGTCCGTAAATGGGGTAGCTGATGACTGATTCGAAAACACGAATGTTTTTTTTACAATTTTGTTGAAGGCACAAAACGCAGACACAACGAAATGCGATGGGACTCGTGTATGTGTGTGTGTTTCGCACGTTTGACCAATATATAGCCCAACAAGACGCTATCTTAAGGTGTTTACGCAGCTGGCTTGGATGGTAGCCTTCCGCTGCCAGCGAGACCGGCTGCAAACTCCGCTCTAAAGATGAGGGTTACAGAACGTAAATCGGAGACCTTCACGCTGCCGATGTGAAAACTTTGTGTGCTCGTCATATCGTTAAAGCACCACACGCTTTACATAACGAATTCTACGTGCATCTGGGCAAAGTACCGCTTGCTGCCTATCCTGGCTATAGGCTGCATGCCTGCGGAGAGGGCATCGTAATGGCGGACGTCGTAGCAGACTGACGCGGTTGTCTCCACCCTCCACGGCGGCGGAGGGGGGCGCACGCATCGAGGAACCCTATGCCGATCAGGCCGCTCACATATGTCTACGAAGCTCCTTCATCACAGCGGTATGGAGGGGCTTTAGTTTGCGCCTCTGGCTATCCGTCAAAACACCCAGATCGCCTGTGGTTACCGGAATACTGGACACGCTCGGCGCTGCGACAGAACGTTCGCAACGCACGCTGCTTGATCGCTCTCGCTGGGGATCAACGGCCGGGCGGCTAGCAGAGAGGTTGGAGAGCCTTCGTGCGCCTCCTCCAAGACAACCGGAAATAGGCGACAACGCGTCACAACATGACGTAGAGCCAGCGAAGGCGGAGCTTAGCCCCGATCACTCGGCGAACGAGTTGAGGAGGAAATGCATGGCTAGGGAGGAGGTTAACTTGTAATCGTCCATAGCTCTCTTAATAAGAGACGCTTCACTTAAAATCTGACACGAATGCTTTACTGTAGCTGTACCCTACGCGTCCACAAAATTTGTCTGAACCGTTTCAGGGACCCTTCAAAGTAGCGAGGCCTAAGCACATAGAGCCTTGTGGGAGTTACAACAAAGCAAGAAAAGCAATCTATATACCTAATAAGATTTCTATGTGTGTCTTGGCGCTACTCTTCAGGCACATGAGCGGGTATCATGCACTACATTTGGTGGCCACTTAATATGGCGTTTAGAATGGAACCTGAATAAGTAGACATAACATAGATTATGACCACAACAAACAGCGCAGTAAAACGGAAACGAGAGATGTGTATAGACACCAAGAGGGACACTACCCTGGCTTTAGCATATCTCTCACTCTAATGCAGCATAAGGAAGCCCGTCGTATTTCTCGTACGGGCGCTATAAATTGCGTACTAAACTTTTTTTTATGCGACAAAACACATGATATGACGCTTTGCTCCTGTGCAAACGAATTCTCATTGAATGCATGCTATTTCACAGTATTCACTGAAGCTCCCCGCTTTCCAATTTTTTTTTGAAGGCGCGCGCATCAGAGCACTAAAATGTGAGACAGGGCACCTGAAATAAGAATTTCTCAAGCACTAAATCCGAGGACGTTCCTACTGCTACGGCTTCCCAGGCGATTATAGAGACGCTTTCCGCGCAAATAATTTCTACACACAGTTACTTGCTTCATCAATTAGAAGTTATGACTGTATTCATTATAGCCTCAACATAAGCAGTGTAAGGATAACCAACAGTGTCGATCAAACGGGTTTCAGACGTTTGATCTAATATTGGTCTAGAGCGGGGAGATGATGGCGATAACCCTCAAGATACTCGGCAGTCAACAACCTCGTATATCAAAGCTGTTATCGCAACGGAGTCGGCCACGTCGCCATTTGTGTTGTTTAAAGACAGTTTGTTCACTTTCTTTCCATTTTATTTGTTACTGCCGGGCACCATAATCGAAAGCACCGAGAAGTAACTGAGAATATAATCGACCATTGAAGGGAGGCAGATTAATGCCTCCTAAACGCAACAAACTACCTTCGATCCTTGTTTCTAGACGGGTGTCTTGCGTCACTGTACAGCAAGCCTCTTCGGTGGAGCGTGAGGCAGATCAAGCAGAGCAAAAGAAATAACTGCTAGTTACGAAACAACCCCTGAAACAACAACATAAAGAAAGTAGCGCTGGAGAAATAAAGGTAACCATAAAGATACCAGGAGCTTTATTCGCATAAAGTTTGGCCCTAGTGAAAATCGTAATAAAAACCTGTCAAATTATGATAGGGAACAAATTATTAACGACGGTCACCGACAAATTAGAAAAAGTTCTTACGAAAAAAAACATCTTTCAATTCGGCTGCAGGTTTCATTAAAACTATAGGAAGGCAGAAAAGTGATTGCGTCCGTTAGTTCGCTGCTCGGCGCTCCCAAGTATTTGTCTTTAACCCTTTCATTACCAAGCACACTGGAAAAATCTGTGAAATATACTGACATTTTAGTCGTTCGAACAAATGTAAACGTAAAGAAAGAGCATAAACATGCTCTTAAAAATTTAGTGCAGGAGAAGGCTTTGAAAAAAAAAAAGCCGGCAGTTCCCATGCCCTATAGGAATCGATGTATGGGAACATTGCTGTCATCAGTCCTCAGGTGTGCGTTTAGCTACACTTAAGATACCTTAAGGCGAAAGCCTTAGTCATGCTCATGACTATGACTTCGACCATCAACCTTTAGTGTTTCCTTCACTTTAGTACCCGTGTTCAAAACCATTTCAGTGGTTTTTGAGTGTTAATCTTTTTTCGCTGAGTCATTGTCATTTTTGCTCAGCCATATGGTTTTCCACCATCATCCTTTAGTGTTTCCTGCACTTAGTACCCAATTCCGAACCCATATCAGTGGTGTTAGAGTGTTATTCTTTTTCGCTGTCATTGTAATTTTCGCTTAGTCATGGTCATATTTATGACTTCTACCATCATCCTTTAGTGTTTCCTTTACTTAGTAGCCATATCAGAACCCATTTCAGCGGTTTTTGAGTGTTAATCTTTTTTCGCTGAGTCATTGTCATTTTTGCTTACTCGTGTTGTTGGCAATGATTTCAACCGTCATTCTTTAGTGTTTCCTACACTTAGTACACACGTCCGAACCCATTTCAGTGGTGTTTGAGCGTTATTCTTTTTTCGCTGAGTCATTTCCATCTTCGCTCATTCGTGGTCATAACTATGACTTCTACCACCACCCTTTAGTGTTGCCTTCACTTAGTACCCACGTCAGAACCAATTTAAGCGGCTTTTTAGTGTTAATATTTTTTCGCTGAGTCATTGTCATTGCTGAGTCATGCTCATGACTGATTTCTAGCATCATCCTTTAGTAATTCCTTCACTTCGTGCCCACTTTCCGAAGTCAGTGCAGGGTTTTTTAGAGTGTTATTCTTTTGTTCGCTGAGTCATTGTCATTTTTGCTGAGTCATGTTCATGACTATGACTTCTACCGGTACTAAGTGTTTACTTCACTTAGTACCCACGTCCGAACACATTGCAGTGGTTTTCGAGAGTTAATCCTTTTCGCTGGGTCATTGTCATGACCTACAGGACAAGCATGTCCTGACATTTATGTCATGACCTATCACTTATGTTCGTCATACACTCCTGTCATACTATGCCAATTTTGGTACCTACCATGTTAACGAAACAGCCATGAGAGCGCCAAGACGTAGACAGCTGTTTAATGACCTACATGACACGCATGTCATGACATGAATGTCATGACATATCATTTATGTTCGGCATATGCGCCTGTCATAGTATACCAATTTTGGTACATACCAAGTTAACGAAACGACCATGAGAGCACAAAGACGTAGGCGGCTAGATAGATAGATAGATAGATAGATAGATAGATAGATAGATAGATAGATAGATTGATACTGTCAAAGTAGCAAATGTTCCCCGCAGGGGCGTCTGCATAAGCAGGCGTTTGGTGGGTTGCGACACCACGGACCCGAGAACATGGGGGTCGGACCCTCCAACGCTTAACCGTGCGTGGCTTAGCCGTGTCCGGAGAAAAGGGGATCCTGGGGGTTGAGCCAATGCTGAGTGCTTGGACCTTTATGGCCCCTCGGCAGAGGCAACACACTCCTTTTTGCCTCTGCTTCACGTAGACGGCACCCCCGGACTGACCCACCCGGAGGAAATCGGTGGTCGCCTTTTCCTGTCCCTCTCCTAAATCTTTTACTTTCCTATCAACTTACCTTTCTCTCCTGTCATCTCCTTTCTTCCTAATTTTTCTGTTTCTCCCAGGCGGCTTGGGTTAACCTGGTGCGGTATATCCAACCTTGAGTATAACGCATTGGGTTATAGCAGCGATGCACGGCTGGCGTGTGCAAGTCATTGCTTTGTCAAACTTGTAGCGTCCCCTTGTTGGGCTCCGTGGTGGGTGGCTGCCATTGCTGCTGAAGGAACTACATCTAGCATGCATAGAGCATCATTCCCTCTGTTACCCGATCGTACCGCTGCAAAGCACGTACGCACCGAAGTCACCTTGAACTTTTTCACTCCGCGCAAAGAATCCTTTCCACGATATCACGTTATCCACAGTGACAAACCTGATAAGCCAGTAAGAGTTATATCACCTTTCCTCGTATCTAAATCCCTGACGGACACCATTGGACCAGGCTTTAAAGCTAGCAAGATGGCAAGCGGCGACCTCCTCCTTGACGTTCGTGACGAGCTTCAACATGAAAAACTCGCAAATCTCACAACCTTTGCAGACATCCCAATCACAGTGACCCCACATCGTTCCCTCAACACAGTCCGAGGCGTGATCTCAGATTCTGACCTGTTAGAACTTACTGAAGCAGAACTGTTAGAAGGTTGGCAAGACCAAAATGTCATTGAGGTAAAAAGAATACAAATCAGGCGAGACAACAAAGAAATTCCCACAAAACATCTTATCATTACATTTGGCTCTAGTGTGCTACCAGAAACCCTCGAGACAGGCTATACAAAAATCCGTGTAAGACCTTTCATTCCTAACCCTCGTCCATGTTTTAATTGTCAGAAGTACGACCACGGCTCGCAAAGCTGCCGAGGTCATCTCATGTGTGCAAAATGTGGTGACAAAGACCACACTTCCGAAAACTGTTCCGGAACACCCCACTGTGTGAACTGCGAAGGTGAGCACCCTGCATGCTCCCGATCCTGTGAAACATGGAAAAAAGAAAAAGAAGTAATTACATTGAAAATCAAAGAAAACATATCGTTTCAGGAAGCGCGAAAACGTGTTTCTATTTTTCATACAGCAAGGTATGCTGGTGCGGTGCGCAAGGGGGCAGCGTCGCAGCAGATTCCGGCATCGGCCCGTTCCACAAACAGTGTGTCTGCGGCTGTGCCACCAGCCCCCGTGGCGAAAGCAGTTGCCGCTGCTTCGCCGTCCGCGAACGAGGGCCCGTCAACCTCCGGGTTGGTGGCCCCAAAGGTCTCGTCCGACGTGTCGAGGCCTTCATGTCCGACACAGCGCTCTCAAGGGCGCGTGTCCAGCGCCTCACAGGAGGCGATGGACATAACACCTACTCAGACGGCGCAGCCAGAGCCTAAGGAGCGGCGGGATGCTCTCGACCGCTCCAAAAAAGACAAAACTCGCGTCACGGCGCCTGGAAAGGGCCCCGTGAGCTAATCTTATTCTCCTAAACACACAGCTCAAAGACTTTTGTCATCATAGAGACACAAATATTACAATGGAATGTTAGAGGACTTCTTCATAACCTCGACGACATTACAGAACTCCTACACAAACATAACCCAAAGTTGCTGTGTGTTCAGGAGACACACCTGAAACCCATAAACACAAACTTTCTCCGTCAGTATACCGTCTATCGTAAAAACCGAGACGACGCTGTCGCGTCGTCCGGTGGTGTAGCAATAGTTGCTGAGAAGTCAGTGGCTTGTCGACAGGTGGCCCTTCAGACGGCCCTTGAGGCGCTGTCAGTTCGGGCCATTCTATTTAACAGACTGGTAACTGTGTGTTCCATTTATATACCCCCCAATCATCATCTCGAAAAAACAGACTTTTATAACCTCATTGACCAGCTTCCCGAGCCTTACATTCTCGTGGGCGATTTTAACGCTCATAACACGATGTGGGGAAGCTCCCGTTGTGACACGAGGGGACGACTGATTGAAAATTTTCTTTTGACCTCTGATGCATGCCTGTTTAATAAGAAGGAGCCCACCTATTACAACTTCCAACACAACTCCTACTCATCCATAGATCTAGCAATTGGCTCTGCGTCTCTTCTGCCTGGCTTGGAATGGAATGTCATTAAAAATCCTCTTGGAAGCGACCACTTCCCGGTAACCTTAAATTTAGTAGCACAGCATGACATCCCTCCTCATATTCCGCGATGGAAATTAGCATCTGCTGACTGGGAGCATTTTAAAGAAGCAAGTCATTTATCACAACATTTTATTACCGATTTTAGCATAGACGACGCAGTAGGATATTTTACCGCTTTCATACTCAACGCAGCAGAAAAATGCATCCTACAGACAAATGGTAACTCATGCAAAAGACGAGTCCCTTGGTGGAATGATAACTGTAGACAGGCACGCAAGAAACAAATTAAAGCATGGGGCATTCTTCGTCGGTATCCTAATGCAGAAAACCTTATTTCATTCAAACAAATTAAATCGCAGGGAAGGCGGATGCGAAGGCAAGCTAGGAGGGCAAGCTGGGAGAGGTTTCTCTCTGGCAATAATTCACACACACAAGAGGCTAAAGTTTGGGACGGACTGAGTAGGCTGAAAGGTCAGCAATTCCATCCATTGCCCTTGGTAAATGAACAAGGAAATAGTGTGAAGGACCAGGCCGACGCTCTTGGTGAGCACTTTGAGTGCGTTTCTAGCTCCGTGCACTATTCGCTGCCTTTTATAAAATACAAACAAACGGAGGAACGGAAGCCACTCAATCGTAAATGTAGCTCAAGAGAACCTTTCAACCTGCCTTTCTGCATTGCTGAGCTGAAAGTTTCCCTAAATGCATGTCAGAACTCTGCTCCGGGTCCCGACAGAGTTATGTACGACATGATTAAACACCTTCACAGAGACACACAAATTACGCTACTCGCACTCTTTAATACCATCTGGACAGCTGGGCATCTTCCATCTTCATGGAAAGAAGCCATTGTCATACCTGTGTTGAAACAAGGTGAAGATCCCACCTCAGTAACAAGCTATCGCCCGATAGCGCTAACAAGTTGCCTCTGCAAGTTGTTTGAAAAAATGATCAATCGTCGCCTTCTAAATTACCTCGAATCAAACAAAATGCTTGATCCATACCAATGCGGATTTAGAGAAGGCCGGTCAACAACCGACCACCTCGTGCGTGTTGAGGCCAATATTCGCGATGCTTTTGTCCATAAACAGTACCTTTTATCTATTTTTCTTGATATGGAAAAGGATTACGATACCACGTGGCGCTTTGGAATCCTCCGAGACTTGTCACAAATGGGTATCAGAGGGAACATGCTGAACGTTATTGAGAGTTACCTCTCGAAACGTACTTTCCGCGTAAAAATAGGCAACACTCTGTCGCGCTCATTTACGCAGGAAACTAGGGGTTCCCCAGGGAGGCGTCCTCAGCTGTACGCTCTTTATTGTGAAGATTACACACTCCGTTATTCACTACCCCCAGCCATTTTCTATTCTGTGTACGTAGATGACGTACAGATAGGTTTCAAATCCGGTAGCCTTGCAGTCTGCGAGAGGCAAGTCCAGCTTGGGCTAAAGAAGGTATCCAAATGGGCAGACGAAAATGGATTCAAGGTCAATCCACATAAAAGCTCCTGTGTCGTTTTTTCAAGAAAGAGAGGACTGCACCCTGATCCCACTATCGAACTGCAAGGACAGAAGATCCCCGTGAATAAAGAACATAAATTCCTAGGCGTCATACTTGATTCAAAACTAAGCTTTATCCCCCACATCCGACACCTCAAGGCCAAGTGCCTGAAAACAATGAACATACTGAAAATTCTCTCACAGACCAATTGGGGCAGTGACAGAAGGTGCTTATTGAATCTCTACAAAAGTCTTGTACGATCGCGTTTAGACTACGGGTCTGTGGTGTATCAATCTGCGGCACCGAGCGCCCTAAAAATTCTGGATCCTGTACATCATTTGGGCATACGCCTAGCCACGCGAGCTTTCAGAACTAGCCCGGTACCTAGTCTCTATGTTGAATCCAATGAGTGGTCACTCGAGCTGCAAAGGTCGTTGACCAGTTTCATGTATTTCCTGAAAGCACACTCTGACAGCGAACACCCGTGTAATGAAATCGTAAACAACATAACTTGTGCCACACTTTTTCGCAATCGTCCAACAATGAGAGAACCTTTCTCACTGCGCGTTAGCGAAGAACCACCTCAGCGAAGAAATGGCTGTCCCACTTCTCGAAAACCTTTTAATGGCTCCAGCCAAGCTAGTACCACCGTGGCTGTGGGAGCTGATAGATTGTGACACGTCTTTTGTAGAAGTAACAAAGAACGCCCCGGAAATACACATAAAGTCACACTTCCTAGAACTTCAGTCAAAACACTCATGTCCAGAATTTTACACTGACGCTTCAAAGTCGCATGCCGGCGTTCCTTATGCTGCAATCGGTCCCTCCTTTTCGGAAACGGGCTGTCTGCACCCGGAAACTAGTATTTTTACGGCAGAGGCCTACGCACTTTTGTTGGCTGCACGTCACATCAAGGAAATAAAACTACAAAAGGGTATAATATTTACAGATTCATTAAGCGTCGTCAAAGCCCTAATTTCTCTACAAAGAAACAGAAACCCAGTTTTCACTGAACTCTACTCAATCATCTGCGCTTCGTACGCATCTCATCAACATGTCATAATATGCTGGGTACCTGGCCACAGAGGCATCGAGGGTAATACGCTCGCTGATTGCATGGCAACAGCACATACAAAACAAAGTAACTCTTCCATAGCTGTCCTTGTCATGGACCTAAAGCCCTTATTGCGCAGGAAACTGAGGGGCCATTGACAACGTACATGGGACACAGAAACACTAAATAAACTTCACGTCATTAAGCCAAACGTTGGAAACTGGCCACCAATAACGAAAATACGGCAAGTCGAAGTTATATTCTACCGTCTCAGGATAGGCCACACCTATGGCACTCACTCCTACCTATTGGCCGGTGACGATCCTCCTGTTTGTAGTCAATGTGGCGAGACGCTTACGGTCCTCCACGTCAGGGGCGTAGCCAGAAATTTTTTTCGGGGGGGGGGGGTTCACCGGCCCGACCGGGGGGGGGGGGGGGGCAAGCTTTTGCTTTCCTCTAGGTCACGTGATCGATAATAAATATTGGTAGTTTAAGCAGACTCTATACATGTATATCAAAGACATGGGACCCCCTCGCATGTGCGTGTGCTTGTGAAGAAATTAAGTAAAAAGTAAAGCAAGCTCAGTAAATACAGTAAGTACGACAGACAGGCACAGTGGGCGTTTGTAGCAACGGTCTCTCATCGCGCCGCTGAATGGACCAGTCTTCGAAAACGCATCATTGAGCCGACCCGTGCGATCGGAGAAGCCATCATTAATTGTTAATTTCCGTTAAGCGTAGATGGCGTCGTCCTCGTCGGGGCGAAGTGCGTTTCACAAGTCAAGGACGGCTATACGCGTGAAAATGCACGTGTGACCAGGCTATACCTACTCCCATAGCAATAGCTTGTTCGCTGCGTCTTTGCGCTAGAAAACTTAAATGCGCGCAAAAACGCGTAAGAATTTTTTTTTCGAAGCTTTCGTCGCCCTTCTCCCTCATACGAGTGGGTTGCATTTCCTGCGGCAAGTGCATGGGCCGCTGTGTCTTCCGCTGTGTGCGAGCGTGCAGCCGTCATTTGCCTTTACGTCAACAGATTCAGAATTGTACAGAATATTTCACCGCACAGCATAGATATGGCATGAGTACGCATTTTAAGTAGTGCGTGCAACTCATTTCTGCTTCACTTACGCCGGTGCAAACAGGAAGTGGCCTTGTACCTCACAGAATCTCGACTGATTGGTGTACTAGTGATGCAGGAATGAACTCCGGTATTGTTCAGTGCATAGTGCACATAATCAATTTCTCAGGACGCATGAACTCCGACGAGAACTGTCAGCGCCTGCAACAAGAGTTTACTTACGCTGTACTGCGCCCAGCAGTAATTCATGCTTGTCGGCTGTCTGTTTCGTGCATTCTATTGCGAGTCGGTGGAATTTCACTGCTGTCATCAACCCCTTCGTGTGTACATTGCTGGTTTGGGATTCCACAAGAAAACAGCAACTACCAGCCTTCCGTAATTGCTGGTTTGGGATTCAACAACACAAGAGTAATTACCAGCCTTCCGTAGGGGCGCAATCGCAAACAAGAGACGTTTCTCGCGCAGACTAAGCCTACGTTCACACTTGGGAAGCGGCAAGCGGGCGGAAAGGCCAAAGCGGCCGGAAAATTTTTTCCGCGCCTGTCCAAATTGTTCACATTTGTTTTGCTACCGCCGCGGCCGCCGCTGCCGTTTTCGTCCAGATCCATCTAGTCTGCGTACGTTTGTCGGCGTGGTGGCGCTCATTATCGCATTATTTCGAGTGGTATGTTCATTCTTTCACCCACGTACCGTCATCAAAAGTGATCATGTTACGCAACTTCGCGTGTCATCTGCGACCTTCGGTAAATTCCTCGTTGGCGTTCCGTAATTCTCCGCACACGGGCGCGGTAGCGCTGAGTCACAGGTCGGTGCCTAGGCGTGATAATATTTCTTTAATAGCTTTTATTTACAAGTTGTAATAACATTTCATCATTTCGTATTGTCGGCGCCTCCAGGACACCAAAGGGGCAACGGGAACACCACAGCTAAAACCCGGGCTGGCCCTTATGTTGGGGTTCGCCAAAGCCTGCGCGTCCTACGTGATACCTACGCTCCCAATCTATCGTCGCGACGAGAAAAGCACCCCGCGACTTCTGCAACATACCGTACACGTGCGAGGAGAATAATGGAGCGCCAACGAGGAATCTACCTAACTATTGTCTGCCATGGAAGTGGAAGAAGAAATGGCTTTTATACTTCTACCTACTTGTTTTCTAGAAATGGACAATGAATAAACGGAAGACGCGGACACCTCGGAAACGGCGCTGGTGGGTTCGCCTGGCTTTGCAAAAGCGCGAGAAGTTAGGTCACGCCAAGGCTTCGTTGCCGCACCTCCGGTCGCACGACGTTGAATACTATCGCGAGTATTGCTGACAGTACGTTTTTGTGCCACTCTTGTCGTAGAGCAAGGGCTGGTTCTTGATCGCGTCGATCAGCATTACAGCCTACACTTTTGGTGCCATGTTCAATTTTACGACCGGTTGTTTACATGCTAGTGTAGCTTCCAGTGAAGCAGAACGACTTTCCGCCGCGTGGCCGCTTCGCCATGGCGAAAAAATCGGCCCGAGACCGATTTGGCTCGCAGCCTGTTTTTCAGCCTGTTTTGCCGCCTAGGCGGGCGGATTTTTGCAAGATTTTGCCTCTTCCTACAGCTTCGAGACCAAGTGTGAACGTAGCCTAAGATCCTGCGCGAGCGCGGCCTAATCGGCACTTGAAGGGAAGCGGCGGAAATGTATACCGGAGATTTCGACCACTTGGCGTCTAACTAAATCTAAGTAAACGGGCCTGGAGCGTTTTCGCCATCATCTAAAATGCGGCTGCCGCATTTGTTGCTTCATTTGTTGCGCATTTGTTGCTTCAGAATGCGGCCGCCACATTCTCGCCCAAAACTTCACAGAGTGTCAAAGCCTTGACAAACACCGTGACAGTTTTTTTCCATATGCAGACATGATTCGCTGTAAATTACCAACCCAAACGGAAGCGCCCAGGAATGAAATTGTGATAGTAGCACCGGTTTCATGAATTATGTCAGCGCGAAGCGACGAAAACAAAGGGCGGGTAAGTGGGGTTGGGGGGGGGGGGGGGTTGCGGAAAAAATTTCGGGGGGGGGGTTTGAACCCCCCCAACCCCCCTCCTGGCTACGCCCCTGCATGTCGGAATCGGGAGGCCAAGCCTCTCCGCTCTTTCACGGGCCCTTTGGACGGCCATGGACTGGAGCTTGAGTTCCGTACTTGAGATGGCCTCGTCCCAGTCCTGTTCGCTGGTGAGTGACGTATCCCGTAACGCAGGACACTGCCAGAGCATATGTGCTAGAGTGCTAAACTCCTCCCCACAATCCGGGTACTGTGGGTCAGTTTCTGTGTTTATCCTGCTTAGGAAACCTCGCGAGGGATATGACCTCGTCTGAAGCATCCTAAGCGTGATCGATTGAGCTCTACATAGATTTGGGTGTGGAGGCGGGAAGCGCCTGCGTTCCTCTTTATAGTGGGAGACGATTTCATGAAATGTTAATAAGGGGTCGCTGTGGCCGAGCTCCTCCGGATCCAATGAAGCCTCACCGCCGTCGCGGCGCGTGAATTCTCGCGCACGGAGGTGAGCAATCTCATTGGGGTTCGGACGGCCCGGCAGCACGTTGTCACACATGTGAGCGGGGAACCACGTAATGTCATGCACGGGGTCAGAATAAGTTCTTGGCTTGCTCTTCAGAAGCGCCTCCGCCTGTCTCGCAATCATTCCCGAAGCGAAAGCCCTGACAGCCGTGCGTGAGTCAGTGTAGATATACGGCCTTTTAAAATCCTGCATCGCCAGCGCTACCGCCACCTGCTCTGCCACGTCGGCCATGACAGCGCCTACCGAGGCCGCAGATAAGAGCTCGCCCTTCTCGCAGACCGCCGTGACCGCGAATTAGAGTCTAAAAATATTCGTGCCTCGCATTGGAATACAATGTTTTTTTTTTCTTTGCGTACCTCGTCGGTTCTTACTTTTGCCCCCATCGCATTTTTTAAGGTCACGTATCTATTAGTGTCATAACTGCAGTTCTCAGTTAGAATAGGGAATATTCCTTATACTCAAATATTGTACAGTCACCAGTCATGTTTGTCGAAGGACAACATTTTTTGTTTCGAGTGTCATCACATAAAGTTCTCTGTATTTTGTCATCTAAGAATTTACTGAATAGGGCGTGTGTGTGAGGTTTTAGATTGTAGCTTGTGACTATTTCGCAGATTGTATTCGTCCTATCACCAGGGTAGGTAAATTTACCTACAAGTTTGGTAGTATACATACGGAACCGCTTTCACGGAAATGCACGAAGTAAAGGCACGGCTTACAAATTTCGCGCATAGCCACTTTGGTCAGTAGGCATAGCATTTTGAAGCAGAGTAGACTTAACAAAGCTATTTTACTTTTCTAAACGAGATTGCTCCTCGAACATGTCAACAATATACACCGCACCGAAGACCTCACTAAACACTGGAAGTGTTCCTGCGTATTACATTTCGCCAGCTATCGCCTCACTGATTTGCGTTAAGGGCGAATCTAAAGTTTCTGTTAAAGAGGCAATGCGAAATTTTTGGCGTTACAGTACCGATCACTGCAGTGATCAGCCCATATGCTTGTACAAAATCCAGACATTCGCGATAGCAAAGTTCTGCAGGAATGTCCAGTACGTGTACACTGCGTGGCGGTTCTATCGCGAAATCACGCTCCGAGCACTCCAACTAAACGAGTCGACCATCTTGAGGAGTCAGGCCATCTTGTGTGAGATGCGGAAAGGCACACATTAAGTATTCAATGAAGCCTCACCGCCGTCGCGGCGCGTGAATTCTCGCGCACGGCGGTGAGCGACATTCATTGGGGTTCGGACGGCCCGGCAGCACGTTGTCACCCATGTAGTCACAAACACTATGTCTACCTCTTATGTTGTATACAGGAAAATCGCGACTTGCGATATGATCCCACTTCGTGCGTACGGGTCATTACCGTCCCGCCGCGCAGTGCGTGCGTCATTTGGCAGTGGCGAACTCAAGCGCACCAGAGTACGACCACGGTCCCGTATTTCGTATGATAGCGTTGGAGGGCAGGGTTGGCTTATGGGAATGGCCACGTGCTGAAAAACGCGGAGGGCGCGTCTGTAGGCGTGTTTACGAATGCAGCCGCCTACAGCTTCCACAAATCCAGTACAAAGGGTCCCTCATATCTTTTCCATCGCCTATTAGCACGGTAGTTAAGCGCTATCCTCAAACAGTCGTCATTAAACGATGGGCAATTTATGCCGTCGGTACTTATAGGGCTATCACCTAGAGTCCTCTTCTGTAATGGGAGTTCTCCCCGCTTCATGTAGCATTCAGTGTTGTTCTTGGCTTGCATAATCTTCACTGAAGCTACTTTCCATGACATATACTTCGGCTAGCGTGTGTACATTGAACGATAGTATCTTTTTAAATTGTAGATATGTATCTGGGCTGTCATTTCTTATCGAGAAATATTATTCCACATAGATGAGTAATAGCAACTGGTAATTATACACCCTAAGTCTCACTCCGTTTACGTGCCAGCGATAAGATGACATTTAAAAAAAATATTTCAGCTTCCCTAGCTGAGAGGGCTTTCCTAGCTGAGTTACTCTAAAAGGGACAGAATGTATGGAATAGTGTTTGTTTTAACTTTCTTTTTATTTTTATATATATATGCTGTAAATATGTGGGACCGTGTTTCCGTGAAATAGCCACCATTATTCGCAACAGTGTTCGACATATCTGGGCTTTTTGTCTGGAATAATCTTTCACACACCTCGGTCTTTTTAGCTAACTACATAGCAATCGATACCTTTCTGTTCAAATTGTTGACGTCCTTGTCTAAGATAACCATTTCTTGCTGAATTTTTACACCGACTGCCTTGAGTGTTTTAGGATGCTAAAGCTACACAAGAATGATGTGGTTTCGAAGCTCACGTTGTTCTCCCTAGTTAAGGGGGCTCTGCCGTAACGTGTACAGGGTCGACCACACCAAAGGTGAACACCTCATTAGTATTCAAGACATCATAGAAACTGATGTTCAGTACATAATTGAAAAAATCATTATTGCGTTTATCGACACGATGATTACACATCGTATAACGAACATTTCACTCGTGAAGTAGAATTAACGCTGTAGTTTTACCAGCCTGAATAATTTTAAGGTGTTCACCTTAGATGTGGTCGACCCTGTACGTCGATATCAAACTTGATCCGATGATGATTTTAGTCGGCAGTTGTATGACAGTATTTCGTGGATTTTGTATCATATGGCGCATTGTATATAGCTTAAACAAAATGCTATATTTTGCAATTTTAGCAAGGAATTACAGAACATGAAGGAATAAACTAGCACCTAAATCGTTTTTGATAGGGACCACGTCTGCCAAAATAATAATGTTAGTGATGTGACAATAAAAATATAAATTTTTGAGACTTTGCCTTGCGCCTTTAGGTTTGATCTCCTTTGGAAGTGTCCAAATCGCTCTCAGCGAAAGAGAAAGAGAAACCACTTTTATTAGTGACATTAGCGTCGAGTGACACTCTTGTTTTTTGCTCACCACTTCTGGTTCACCTTCGGAGACGACGGGAATGGAAATATCATTAAATAAATCACAATATAATGAAAAAAATACAGTACAAAGTTCATGGGTTTCATTATAGATATGATATCAGAGCATAAGTTTAGTTGCAAGTTGAGTTACTGAAGTGTCTGGAATAATTAGAAGTAACTAGAAATCACTGATTACCGCTCACCAACGCACAGAACACCAACACCGAGGGGCGAGTGCCACTAAGAGACACCTAGGTCAAAGATTAGGGTCGCCTACCGTTATTGAAAACGGCAAGTGTCACAGGAGTTTATCTCCCCTCCCTTAGATGGCGGCCAGGAGCCCTTGTGTCGTAGTGGAAGGTTCGCCTTGCCTGATGAGTTGTAGTTGGTTCTCGCTGCATCAACTGATCAGCGTGGTAACCCATTGACGCTCAACTGTACAATTACTTCCTGAAACCATTTGGTGAAACGCTTTTATTGCGATAGCAATTATATGGACACTCAAAAGCAGATTTTTGCCGTCACCGTCGCCGTCGCCGTGAGGTTCCGTATGACGTCAATGGAGATGATGATGATAAGTGGTTCTTGAGGGAAAGGGAAAGGTTGGAGATGAAATCGTCGCCGCGCGCCGAACGCTGTATGTGCGAGTGAAAGGGTGCGAGGGGCGCGCGCTTTCACGGGGAGTGAACGTACGGCGGAGAACAAACGCGCGTTCTGCGCCGTGCTCGCTTAAGGGCTGCAGAAGTAGGTGTATCTTTCCTCCTTTACAATCACCATATATGTAGAGCAAACGCGCCTTCTTCCGACGCGCGAGAGGCCGTGGGGGAGGGGGAGGAAAGGGAGGCGACGTTTAGCTGCGGCACCAAGTGCCTATTTATATCAGAGGCTCCGGCAACAGTCACCAACGCCGCACGCATTTTGAGCGAACGCGGACAAAACGCCAACGGCGTCGACAACAGTTCTGCTTGTTGCCGGTGCTGCTGCATGTCCAAGTTTATATAGCTGATAAAGCTAATATCATTACTCTGTATAGCTCTCTACAAATTTCCTATCGCAATTGATGCTTCGCCTTTCAGGTGAAACTGCGACAACTTTTAAAGACGATAGTCTTTCTTGGGGAACTTAAACGCTGAAAATTTGGTCTGTCTGTCTGTCTGTCTGTTTGTCTGTCTGCCACCCGATTCAGCCACCCGGCCAAAGTTGGACCACTTGCTTACCGCCCACACTACTTAAACTGGTACGGCTGTTCATACTTGTGAACGTTATCGATCACAAAGTAACTATTACGCATATCTGAGGCGCAACATCACTAGGTAAGTATTAGGAGGTGTGTTCCTTTAATAGAAAATATATAGATACGTAACTCTAAAGACCCTAGTTTCTTAAGCTGCGCTGAAAATGCCATGCTATGCGCGGCGACGAACGACGTTCCCCGACTGCGCGCCGACGAGCGCCCTCTGCCATGGAGGAAGGAAACCGTCTGCACAAGCTCATGTTTCCCGGTGTATTGCCAGATGGCGTCCATGTCTCACGCAGCGCCTCCTCAATTTTATCAATGCCAGCCAGATGCGGCCGATTCAACATAAAGGAAGCACTGTCTGAGGCAGGGCAAAACATAAATGGCCGCTTGATGAAATAATGCGGTAAAATGAAATCTGTTCAAACAAACCTTCACGCCAGGACGGAAATGGTACGAGAACAGCATCACGGGTGGCCGCGGATCAGACCAGCACTCATGTAGTACGGCCGGCAGAAGACTATCGTCTTTCGACGACATTTGCAGCGAAGCACGCAGATACGCGGCAAATTTTTTTTTATATCAGAGGCTCCGGCAACGATGCAGTGCTCGCTGCAGTGCTCGCTTAAGCGATGCAGTGCCCGCTTAAGGGCTGCAGAAGTAGGCGTCTCTTTCCTCCTTTACAATCACCATATATGTAGAGCAAACGCGCCTTCTTCCTACGCGCGAGAGGCCGTGGGGGAGGGGGGAGGGGGAGGAAAGGGAGGCGACGTTTAGCTGCGGCACCAAGTGCCTATTTATATCAGAGGCTCCGGCAACAGTCACCAACGCCGCACGCATTTTGAGCGAACGCGGGCAAAACGCCGACGGGGTCGACAACAGTGCTGCGTGTTGCAAGTGCTGCTGCATGTCCAAGTTTATACAGCTGATAAAGCTACTATCATTACTCCGTATAGCTCTCTACAAATTTGCTATCGCAATTGATGCTTCGCCTTTCAGGTGAAACTGCGACAACTTTTTTCTGTACTACCAACTACAGTGGCGTCGCTCGGCGTCGCTGGGCGTCCCAGCACCCAGTGCAGCTACTTCACGTGTCACCACGCCCCCTTCCCCTCCTCTTTTACAAGCGAATCTTGTCTATGTCTAGCCTGAACGTCCGTGTCTGTTCACAGAAACTGTCATCATCAGCAATGGCTCGAGTGTCGTCTTCTTCCACAGCTGGCACGTTGGTGTCCCTCGGCACAACAGCGTACGCGCTCGTGCCCTTGCTCCCACATTCATCATCGTCGTTTTCTTCCACAGCTGGCTCCGTTGCCGCTCATCATTCCAGTGTAGAATTCACTTCTGTCGTCGTAATGGGGAGGCCGCGTTTACGGGGGTATGAGCCATTCATTGTCTTACGTAATGGTATGGTATGGTAAAATTTTATTATTGTCCCTCGGAACGCGCGTCAGCACGTAGCGGGCGGCTACCACGTCGGCACAGAAAGGCCGAGCCTCTCTGCTGCGTCGCGGGCCCGATGGACAGCCCATAGCTGTGCTTCAAGATCAGGGCTGCTTAGGGCAACCTCCCATTTGGTCGACGTGACATCGTCGCCGTCGTGTAACGCGGGGCACCGCCAGAGCATATGTTCCAAGTCAGCTAGGTCTGAGCATAGCTCGCAAGCATTGGTCGATTGTATGTCTGGGTATATTCTTTGTAACAGTGCGGGGTTAGGGTATGCCCCGACCTGGAGTAATCTGAGTGTCAACGCCTGTGGTCTGTTTAGTTTCAACGTGGCGGAGGATATCGTCTCCGTCCCATGTAAAAATGTTTGGTAAGTTCGTTATATGAGGAGGGAGGGTCCCGATTGTCCATAACCTCAGCGTCGCGCCACCCGGTAGCTACGCGGTCAACGACTTCTCGCGCAGCTCTGTGGGCCGACTCGTTGAGGTTGGGCGGGGCGCCCTTGATCTGCCCCATGTGTGCAGGGAACCAGATGATCGTGTGCGACTTGATGTCCTTGTCCCGTAGAATGCGCACGACCTGCTCCGAAACGGTGCCCTTGGCGAAAGCTCGTACAGCCGTCCGCGAGTCGCTGTAGATCGTGGTCCTTTTGTCGTCCAGCACGGTCAAAGCTATGGCCACCTCCTCCGCCACCTCGGCCTACTTCGTTCGAACAGTCGCACAGTTCGTGATTTTCCCATCGTGATCGATGCCCACCGCTACGAACGCCGTCCCGTCGGGGTACCGGGCAGCATCAACAAAACAGCAATCCGGAGCCTCTTCCCGAGTTTGCCCATGAGAGCCTTGGCCCTAGCTCGTCTCCGACCCACGTTGTGTTCGGGATGAACGTTGCATAGAATTGGAGCCACGACAATGCGTTCCCGCTGTTCTCGAGGGAGACCGCAGAAGCGGCACTCGATTTCCGCCGGAGGAACCCCCCGCTCCCGCAGGATGGTCCTACCCGCTTGGGTGGTGGACAGCCTGGCGTACTGCGCCATCTCCTGCGCTTCCGCGATCTCTTCCAGCGTGTTGTGCATGCCGAGACACATCAGTTTCTCCGTGCTTGTGTACATGGGGAGGCCGAGTGCCCTCTTGATGGGAAGCTTGTCCCTCTCCGACCTTTGCCAATTGTGCATGGCCGCCACGTAGGTAAAATGACACATTACAAAGGCGTGCACCAGTCTCACAAGATTGTCCTCTCCAAGACCCTGCTGCCGGTTGGCAACTCTCCGTATGAGTCTGATGGCATTATCCGTTTTCTTCGCTAGTTTAGACACCGTCAGGTTATTGGAGCCGTTTGATTCGATCGTCATACCTAGGACCTGGAGGGAGTCCACCCTGGGGATGACACCGTCGTCACTTGTCCGTAGAGTGACGTCGACGTCCTCTACAGGCTTCCAACCCTTCGGTTTGGGCCCCCTTCGCCTGGGCCTGTAAATGAGCAGTTCTGATTTCCGAGGGGAACACCGAAGGCCGGTCGGCTTAAGACATTCCTCCGTTATCTCGATGGCTTCCTGCAACGCAGCCTCCACCCGCCCATCACTGCCTCCGGTACGCCAAATGGTGACGTCGTCTGCATATATTGTGTGGTTGATACCCTCGACTTCGGAGAGTCTCCTCGACAGACCGATCATGGTTAGGTTAAACAGGGTCGGGGATAGGACAGACCCCTGTGGCGTCCCTCTGAAACCCAGCCTAACCGAGTCCGAAACGACGTCTCCCGCCCTGAGAGTGGCTTCTCTGTCCGCAAGGAATGATCGTGTGTAGTCATGGAAGTGCTTGCCCAACCCGAGGCTAGATATCTGGCGCAAGACAAAGGAATGCAAGACGCTGTCAAAGGCCTTCTCCAGGTCTAATCCAAGTACGGCTCTCATGTCCCTCGTGTTACGGTCAATGACTTGATATTTGATCAGCTTCATGGCATCCTGCGTTGACAGTCCTGCCTTGAAGCCTATCATATTGTGTGGGTAAATATCCCGGTCTTCCAAGTATCGCGAGACCCTGTTTAAGATAGCATCTTCGGCGACCTTGCCAACGCACGAAGTGAGTGAAATCGGTCGGAGGTTATCGAGACTAGGGGGCTTGCCCGGTTTGGGGATGAGAATGGTGGCAGCCCTCCTCCACATCTCCGGTACTTTTCCGTCGTTCCACATCTTGTTGATAACGTCCGTCAAGTACTCCACCGACTTGTCGTCCAAGTTCCTCAGTGCCTTGTTTGTAACTGTATCCGGACCCGGGGCCGACCTGCCGTTTAAATCGTGCAGGGCCCGCCGGATCTCCTCGACACCAAACTCCGCATCCAGCTCCGGGTTCGCGACGCCCCCATATTCTGGGATGGGGGACGCCGGACCGGAGGCTACGGGCAAGTACTTCTTGATCAACCTTTCCATAACCTCCTCGTCCGAGGATTCTTGCCTGGCCCCGTGCAGCGCTCTTCCCAGCGTGCTCCGCTGGTTCGACTTGGTGTTGGTCTCGTCCAGCAGATGCTTTAGGAGGTTCCAGGACCCCCCGCTCCGCATCTGGCCGTCAATCCAGTTGCAAACTTCATCCCATTGTCTTACGTAATGGACAGATTTAATATTGAAGCAGCTTAATTTTGAAGAATCGGAAGCGGCAATGGGGCGGGTGGTTGCTGCTAGCCACGCTGCCGAGCAAACACGAGACTTCGAACGCAAGCGTTTGTGGTTCAACAACAACTTGTCCCTCTTTAGTGTGATCCGCTCCAACGAACAGCGACACAATGCCTTGGAAGTGTTGAGTGAACATTACGCTACTAGTGGAGCAGACCTTGATGAACTTCGAGTTTGCGGTATGTGTAAGGAATATTTATTCAAGGGAAAACTGCCTTCGTTCAGCACTGCTTATCCAAAGGGACAAGCTTCTCTTATCATCCATCTTCACGGAATAGAAGGGCCGACGATTTTTTTTTTCTCTTGCCACCTCTTCTATTTCCGGACACATTTTGTGTGTGAATGAAATAACTTAAAAGGACAATGCTTCCTTTTCTGCATGAAATTGGGCATTTATTTCTGTAAGAATCAAAAATAATTACTGCGGCAGTGACATTTTTTAAGCGTTCTAGAGATTGGGCCGCAAGACACCTCCCACAGTTAACAGCCGACATCCCACAGTTAGCAGCTGGAATATCATATATTAAAGTGATATAATGCTAACAATGCCCTGCATGATACAAACAGTGCTTATTTCAAAACATAATTACTATATTTTTCGAGCCTCGGAGAAAAAGAGGGCTCGAGTAGCGACCGCCGCACACATGCTGCACCCCATCAGCGTGCTGCAACTGGGGGTGCCGCGCGCGGCAACCACGGCTGCTGGCCCACCCATCCTTTTGACGCCGCTGGCCAACTACCCAATATCGTTAAATAGAATTCGAGGTGACGGAGCGCACCGGGTGGATAAATGTTGTCGGAAATGCGTACATTCATTAGCCCTGCGTTGAGCGTCGGCGTCCCTCGGCGTAACCGCGCGAACGCACTCGTGCCACTGCTCGCGCATTCGGAGTCGTCGTCTTCCACACCTGGTTGCGATGCTGGGCGAAAAATATTCACCATAGGACACACGGTTAAATACGCTAAATCTTTATGGTGCACAATATAAAACATCTGTAATATAACTGCTGGAGTTCCATGCCTTAGCTTGCCGCGTTCAGCTCTGTTCGCGGGGTTGATTTGCATGACAATTTGCACAAATTTTTTGTTTGATATATTACCTGACGCCATAAATGTGATCTGCCACCTACAAGCGGCGACCTTTCTCAAAAGCACCCTAGCCCACCTGTCAACCACGCGCTGTAACTCTATCTGTAACGTGTGACCACGCCTTGTAACGTCTGTAAGCGTACGTACGTACATACCTGTCTCTCAATTTCTTTGCCTCAATATATCGCGACATGAAAACACCTATACAGGTACACTGAATTTCGCATTAGGGAGTATCGTATTCGTCGATCACTTCAAGTTCTTTTTTTTTGTAAACCAACTAGTTTTGCAGGACATATGACTGCTTTGAAAAACCTGTAGTCTACCTGGGTGTGTTGATGGAGTTTATTGTCCAGAAAAGACTCAGGAGAACTGAGGAGCGCCTTACGGAATGGCTGCGTGATAATTTCAAATTTTACTGGTCAGCGACGTGCTCCCAGTCAGAAAAGCGGTACATTTCACAATTTTTGCATACCTCCCCTCTCTCCCCCTCGCCATAAAGTGCGTTTCCCCTGTACAAACAGTTTCTCACTCACGCTTGCAAACACTCAACGCTTGCAACAGACTTTTTGTTTCAGAAATAGAGATAAAATGGATGCACAAAGGCTTGGTTAAAGCAGGGCAAAGCGTCTTTGGTTAGCTTACACCTCGGCATGGCCATGGGGCTCGGCCTCCTAGGAGTAGACTCTACCTCCACGTTTGCCGGCCTCGGTGTTGTCCACCTACCGCATACACCGTACATTCGCTGATTTTGTTGGCGTCTCACGCGATATTGGATATGCTTGCGTGATAGGCTTGACGGGTTGTTTCTAGCCCATGCACTGCTCTGCGAGGGAGCGCCTGTCAACGAACGCTTCCGCATCCGGGTTCGTTACGCGCCCCATTAGCAGCGTATATCGGCCACACCTCCGCTTTTGCGCACGCGGCCTGAAGTTACGTGCGCTCGAGACGTGATAACGTGTCCTCCCCTCCTAACGCATTTTGGACTCAACGAAAGACTGTTTTCTCAGAAAACACGAAAATAGTGTTGCTGGCCTGACACACTGTTATCGCTACGCGCCTAAGCCTGGTTCAGTTGTCGCTATTTTCGCGTGGTAATGTTGTTCCTACAGACGCAGGAGCACCTGCGGTGCCTCTATTACGTTATTACATGCGTACCTACAGGAGATCCCGCAATATTACGAACCTGCCGTGAACTATTTGGAGCTTCGTTCTCAGGTTTGTATTCGTAGAAAGGCGACGAAGCTTCTCTATACGTATCGCAAAATGACTTGAAAATGTGTAGGTTTGCACACTGTGAACCAACCTGCTCCTAGCCATTTCTGCAGCTTCGAGTATTTCTATCGTCCGCAGGGTAACATGTGTGTATAGAACGGCGCACTTTTCAAACTCCGGATAACGCTACAATGACAGGTTCATCACTTTGGCCAAGAATATTAGAGAGAAGAGCCAGCTTACTGCGAAGAAGACTATATAACACTTGATGCAATTACAAGAATTCAGATTGTTTCTCTTTGCATATCAAGGTGAATTTGCAGAAATTCGGCACAAATGTGTGGCCATCTGGAAAATAAATTCAGAAACGCAGACGTGCTTCCAAAATGCTCGGTAACGGGCAAGCTGCCAAAGATTTTTGACAGAATGCGGGATATTGTTGAAGTTTCCAGACATATGGCTTTCTTGACATAATAAGTAGCCACCATTTTTATTTGATTGTGGCCCTACTTGGGTACCATTTGTACAATAAATTTTCATTACATATGTGTGAAATATTTTTTGCATGCCTATCTAGACCTCACATAGCATAATTACCTGCATCACCTACTTTGATTATGTCACCTCATTTCTAAAGTAGCATGATAGCATTGAAACGGTGCTGTAGTGTAATTTACAGCGCTCATAAACATTAACGATAGCAATTCCGAACTACGCGAATGCTTCATTTCGTGTACAGTTTCCCCTCCATTTGAGACCTAATTATTAGTCCAACACGTACACTACCAAATACATCGAACTTAGATACCGGCTATCGGGTGATACACGATGCGCTTACATCTAATTAAGCCTAAGAGGTGATCGTTGCTGTTCGCGTTTCAATTTACAAGCACTGTAGATTATTGTGGTACGAAAAGGAATCAATCGCTTTTCTGAATAGACATAATTGGACGTGTTTAACAGACCCGCCATGAATACTTAGTGGCTAATGGTGTTGTGCTGCTAAGGGCGAGGTCGCGGGATCGAATGCCGGCCACGGCGGCCGCATTTCGTTGGGACGTGATGCAGAAAACACCCGTGTACTTAGATTTAGGGGCACGTTAAAGAACCCCAGGTAGTCCAAATTAATTTGCAGTCCCCCACTACGGCGTGCCTCATAATCAGAGGGTGGTTTTGGCACGATAAACGCATAATTTAATTTTAATGTACCACGTTTAACAATAAGTCAAGCCTCCTGTTAACGCATGTTTATGACTTTACATATCAAGTGTGTACTGAACTTGGAAAATTACTTAGGTGCAGTTTGCTGCAACTGAGTGCAAGTGCAGTTTGTTCATTGGTGTTTAAAGAAAGTTCATAAACTTCCAGTGGTAGACCTTATGTACCACTTTTTTATTGGGATGCACTAAATAGGATAACCCCTGTAGCATAGGAAGTGGCTCGGCCTCGCTTAACATAAACTATTTAGAAGAAAATAGGAGCAAGCAGGTGTCTGTACTATACCAGATGGTCTCCATGTCAAGCACCGAAAAGGTGCAATGCTGCATACCTTCAGTGACCTCGCTGTAGCTGGCACATGCACGCAACGTGATATTGACGGCCTCGTAATTCGAATACTGCTCAAGAGCAGTGTTTAACGTGTCATTATTCTTCGCACTACAGTACAGTCGCTAATTAAATTTCAAATGAGTACGAGGTGCTGGGTGCTCTGCCCGGCCACAATGGTTGCATTTTAGTGTAGACGCAGCACTACAACAAGCATGAACTGAGATTTAGTGCAAACTAAATAACCTGTAACTGGTCAATTTCAACCTGGAGTGTTCAACTGCGGCATCTTTCAGCAGCTGCTGAATATCCGTAGGGCGTCAAACTAAACCGAAATTATTTATGGTCTTATCACTGCTGTATTTTGTCTGCACTGCACACAACGCATGTCAATTGTCAAACTTTGAATTAGCACATTCATTTGTACGCAGACAACAAACAACACTTAAACACATGCCGAACAGGTCTGTGAATTCGACAAATGTAGCCCTGTCTACACATGACCGGTAAATGCTAACTTGCACTCTCACCTATATTCAACTGCGTGTGTTAAAAATTTTGATAGAGGAGCGCAGGGCATTGTCACTAGAAGCACCCGTCGCAGAAAAAATATACTAGGTTGCTTCCTAATACACCGGCGAGCAAAGTTTCAACATATGGTGCAACGGCACTGTGCTTAATGGTGGGTCCTCCGACTTTGTTTGGCGGTTTGTTTTCTTTTTCTTATTTGTGCGCGGACGGTCTTGGGCGATGCGGTTGTCGCGGATTTCTTGCTTTGAGATGAGAATAAAACTGCCCGGAGCACCGGCACCAGTATATAGGCGTGCCCTATGAGGTATGAAACAATATAACAGCAACTGAAGAAACAGTAACACTACGTCGGAGCTCTTTCTACAGGGACTACTGTGTTGTTGGCTGTGAAGTTACAATAATATAGCTGTTAGTGGTTCCGGGAAGTCACCACATTTTCAGAGTCATCAGTGGCCTGCAACGCGTCAAGCTGGAGCTGCGTATATTTCCGACAAACGAAACACAAATGGTGCAAAAGAAGCTCACGGAAACGTTAATGAAATACCTGTACGTCAATCGGCTCTGTGAATGCAATGCGTTTTCCAATACAAAACACACTGGCTGCAATAACTTCGCAGGTTTTTGAGCCTCGTTTCATGATCGAATGTCAGGAAGAAAGAGACACGCCTATTTTTGGAGTAGTAACGATGGACGGTATAACGTAACTATTCCAATTTATCACTGGTATGTCGGAAGTCGTGGTATTTTAATCAATTGCTACAACCCCGCTTGTAAAATCGTAAGCTGTTACGGACTCACTTCAATATCAGATTTTGGAGGCGATGTCTACCGGTGCCCGTAGCAAACATCGCCTATTTGAAAAACAAGAAAAGAATATTCCTAATTGTCAGGTGAATTCACACCCGTGTAACGTCTCCCCCTATTTGACTTAGTTTCCTGGCTATAAAGAAGCATTTAAAGCACGGCATTGTTAGTGGATCAGCGCCTGCTCGACGACTGGTGGCGGGATCGGCAAAGAATGCACAGACCTGCAAGGCATGTCTATTTCGAGTGCCATTTCCCCTGTTTGTTTAAGCAGTGTCCCTTGCCACTACAAGGCCGGCTGCTGACACGCCGTGCTGTCGACGCTAGCACGATATTGAATATTCGGGAGACTGCACTTTCGACAATAGATGGTATTTTATTTTGCACTTCACCCTTGTCTTTTTTTAATCATTAAACCTCTGGCTATCATTCGTCTTGCATTCATTGCACTTCTATATTGGCACGTGTGAAATATGAAGTCAGGGTGTGAGTTTCTGTTGCTAACCAAACCGCTCAGCCAAACCGGGATAATTCGTTTGTGTCCGGCATATCATTAAACATTGTAGCCTTCTCTCTCTCTCTCCGTTCCTAATGACAATGTAAACTAACATACTGTGGCCAGAATGAGAGATAAACGTTACCTGCCGTAAAATCAAGGATTAAAGAAGAAAGAAAGTAAAGAAAATTGACACCTGAACATGGCGGAGATGCTGCCGGAATGCGTTTCCTAAAGAAACATATTTCCTAATTGTGTTCTTTATCACAGGGCCTTCATCAGGTGCTAATGATGATTGTACAAATTTGCGAGGCAATGAGGATGGCCAAACTAGCCATTCACTGCGATATTATCACTTTAGGGTAATTGCTTCTGCTGTGTTTCTTTCGTTCACTCCGCATACGCCTGCACAGATGGAGAATGGGAAACAGAAGAGTTGAGCAGGGAAGAGACTTCGTGAATGTAGTTTTCGCACAGGAACAGTAAATAAATAGAAAAGTAGTTTGCGCAAAGGGACAGTATATAGATAGCATAATGATGGTGTAGGTGCAAACTCGCCCCTTCGTAACTCTTTGTTTGCTACTTTTGCAATAAAGGTTCAGAAGTGATCCGCTGTGCTATCGCCAATCTGAAACATACGCAATTACCCAGGCGTTAGAAAAAATTGATAAGTCTAAAACCTCATAACACAGAGTGCTCCATGTAATAGCAGGTTTCCAAGTGATCATTATTGCAGTCTCCAGTACAGCTGTAAATAGGCTGCGCAGAAGACACCGGCTGAGTAGAATCCAGCCTTTGGGCAGATGGTTGTGTGGTAAATTGGAGTTGAGCCTACTTTTTTTCGATGTAAAGCATATAAAGAATGATATGAAGGTTCTACAACACGATCCCACAAGATCATATATCAGTAGCGCTCCATGAAAGGTTTGGTTGTGATAACACGTTCTCAAGAAACACAATACTTACACTCCTTCAGCCTAGAGTAACACTTGAAATGATCATCATTTCACACCCTGTACTTTTCACTGGCCTGACTTCTTTTGTCCACAATAAATGGTTGCAATTACGCAAATCTTTCACTTTCAACACAGGTTTTTTTTTGTGAACGCTAAGTCGTGCAACAATATTACTGATAATTATGCCAACGTAGCCTTGACTCAACTGCACAGTGTGCTTAGAAAGACGATCCTACATTCAGACAGAGCACCTACTGCGAACAGGCAGGAACTGAGTGAGGAGGTTGTATCATACAAAAACCACTTCCACCCCTGTCACAGTAGTGGCCTATCGCTGATATAAATCTGACTCATTAAAACCTGAATGCTATTGCTCATTCCCACCGGAAAACATAACATAATACCTTCGTTTAGTTACAATGAGATACTGCTAAAAAAAAGAGTTCTTCCGTAGGTAATGCCGATAAGCTTAATAAATGGCTTCGCAAACTACGCAAACTAGGTGCGTCTTGTACGCCACTGATTTTGTAGCCTTTCATTAGCATATTCACCCAAAGTCTGATGCGAGTTTCTCCACTTCCATACATATTGAGCTAAAGGGCTGTGTATATATTTTCACGGCAATTTAGACGATAAGAAAGCTGCTGTGCTAATACCTTACAGATTACTATAAGTCTGGCAGGTAATGAGCCAAACTTGCTGATTTGAAGAGCTTTCAACTAGTCAGGCACAAGCTAGCGCATATAGATCAGCTGTTTGTTGTCACTCATACTAAGGAGTCGGTTTGGCTGTGAAGTGTCGCATGTTTTATCATGCAAATATAAATAATGTCTACAAATCTGCTTAGGACACAGCCTTAACAAATGACTGCTGTTTCACAATGGTCTCCAACTGTATATTTACCTTTTGCTAAAAAAAGTGTTTAGTGTGTTACACTTTTTGAGTGTCCAATCAGAGACATCTCTCTGATAGCTTCATGGGACTGTCTTTACTGCAAGAGTTAGAAGCATGCCGTCTTTGTGGCTCAGACAAAAGCCCAAAAGAAAGCTATCTCACTAGCTTTGATATGTTGTGCAACGAACTGCACGCGAGATTACCATGCATAAAACTGCACTTGAAATGCTTATTTTATAATCCAACAATAAATTTATGGACTTCGTTTTATCTTTGCTTCTGGATACTGCAGCCCTTTGTTATGAACCAAAGATATTTTGACTAAATACGTTGTTCGCAGAGTGAGATGTAAAGGAGCGCTGATTCTTCTATCGGGCAATCTATTTGGCCCGGCCAACTGATAAAAGGCGCCGGGCATCGCACCATGCTCTCATCTTCTCTCTTCTTCGTGACTTTCAAAGGAACTTGTTGGCTCCACATGTGCGCGCAGCGTCGTGGTCAAGTCGAGAAATAAGCGTGTCGAGAAGCCTTTCAGCTATCAAAATATTAGGCGACTGAACGGTGTGCTTCTGGCATTGTCACTGCTTGAAACGGAATGTAATTGCAGTGTGTTATTCGATTGCGGCTGCAACCGGTAAAGACGCGGCCATCATATTTCCAAGAGAGAAGTCTTGTGTGGCCGAAGGTACCCATGTCATTTCCACTAGTGCAGATAAAGGCAATAACTGCGAGCCATGTGCGAGAAGCTGCTGAAGTGACATATTGGCTAATGATGGCAATTGCGGGCAATAAGCTGGTATAGAAGGAAGTGTTGTGTCCATGGTCTCAATAAGCTTATTTGGTGGCAGGAAAAACTGGGTTTCTTAGGCAAGACTTTGTCTGATATGCCATGGACCTTGGCTGTCCACCTTGCACAGTCTACCAATCATCGCTGGTCATCTGGGTCAGCGCCGGTCAGCAGGTCATTCCCCTGCTCTTCAGAAGGCGCTCTATTCGCTGGCATATCATTGACACCGTTTCGCTCCCAAGCCATATAATAGAGAGTATTGGATATTGCACAGAAGTGAGGAAGCCACCCGCCCGAGGGAGACATACACGAGATCACCGGCTCTATCTTTTTATAAGGAAGGTAATTGTTCATGATCATTACAAGCAAAGACTTTCACCCTTGTATTCTTGCGAAAATATCCACTCAAAACATCGAAATATTAGTCTTGCATAGAATCCTCGCGGTGCGAAAGCCCAGAAAAAAGGGAAAAGATTTGTTAAGGTAGCTAGAAGGCCTCCAATCCCATGAAGAGGCTGCTCTCATTGTACCCATTCTGCACACAACGATCTGTCTTTCCAAAAATTTTTAACTTTTTACCCATCGATATCAATCAAAGCGGGCCTACAGTTTTAACATTGGATGGGACACAGAAGTGGAGTTGGAACTCGTGGACGACTTGCACCGCACAGAGGCTTCGCTCATAGTACAAAATGACGATGCCATCGGTGGCGACTCTTAATGGCTAGCTGCGGATTTTTGATCCCTTACATGCGCTTTGATTCAACTGTTAGACCTCATTTTGGCATTACCAGCTGTGTAGTATTTAACACTGAAGGCTTCAAAGGGAGCACTGGAGATTCGTATTACATAAAATGTTCTATGCTTCAGGTGTCCGCGGTGTGTGTTCTTGTGCGTTTCTATATGAGGGCCAAGTGGCTTGCAACAACCAAAAAAAGTAATGCAGGGCAGAAGCGTGACAACAATATGGAGAAAAGATAACTTACTAATGGTGACATGGTTAATGAACTTGTTCGAACTGATGGGAATGGAGGGACGCAAGACAATCTCATCATTAACGGTGACGGGAGCTCGTTAGCCATAGTTTCCGGCAACATAGGCAGATTTTTGCTCGAAATGATACCATCGATTCCTAACTGTACTTATTCGGAGGTTAATAGCAGAATACATACCTGGTTTAATTAGCATAAATTATGCAGATTGCCACAGTGTGCCTATGGGATGTGCAGCAGAAACGTTAAATCAGAAGCTCTAAATAGTAATAAGAAACAAGTTATGAAATTAGACCAGGGGATAAAGAAAACTTAGTAAAATCCCACGAGTTCGTAAAGACGACTGCTCTATAACTTCACCCATCATTGAGAGGGAAGGTAATAATAAGATAAAAATCCTAGAAAGCAGTTATACAGGATGTGTGTATGTCAGTGTGTGCGTGTTTGTGTGGGCCTATGTGTGGGCCTATGTGTATGTATGTACGGGAGCTTTAGTTTGAAAATGGCTTAGGAATATAGACGCCAATATGGAACGTATGCGCATAGGAACTATTTCCGTATATCACAATATAACTGGTATCCCTATCTGCACCGGTAACTTTAAGACATGGCAGCAAACGGCGCCAGAGAACACAAAGTACGACGGATGAGTCCGGTACGATAAGAAGGCGCCTTGTGGTAGTCTCCATCCTATTGCTTGTACTTGTGTTCTCTGGTGCAATATGCTGCTTTGCTGAAACAACTAGTGAAACAATGCATTTTTGAAGCTCAAAGAAAGAACCGAAGTAGACAGAACGTGCACTCGTAGCGTCTTTATTTGCGTGCGTGTCTTGAAGCATGAGCATCAAATATGAATACAAGCGGTATAGCTACCAAATGGCTCGATTTACCACCTGCAGCGAAGGTTGTTTCCACTTCCCTCTAAATTAACTGCCCTGGACAACTTCGCAGAACCCCAAGGACCCTCGTACGCAGGCCCATTGCATTCATATACAGTCCAAATGCAGACTCGGCAGTTTTGAACCCACGCTGAGTGCGTTACTCACAGGTTCTGGTTAGGGCCCCTTGAAAGCGAAAAATATGCACAACCACATCATGGTATCCGGGTCAGTCATAAAAAATGCTCTTACGCAATTTTTTATGAGTGGGAAGTTCAGTATGTCCTGATGCGGGACATAACAATTGTGAATGCAGCCGATCTATGGCACAGCGTACTTACGAACGAAAAGCTTTGTGAATATGGGTCCTGTTCCTTAGTGTCACTACACCAAGGTAGCACCAAATTTGACGAAATATGGTTTTTACCGCTGAAAATGCCATATCAAGGTCTCGTATGTTTGTGAGAACGAAGTTCTCATCAAAGGCTTTTTTATTAGGCATGTCTACACACACGCCCGTCAGCTCGGTTCTCCGTGAGCCTGCACCCTCCTTACTGTAAAGAACAGGTACTCAGAAAATATTGTAGGATCCGGGAGATAAAAACAAATGTTGCGGTTTCGCCCGATTGCGATAGCAAATTAGTAGAGAGCAATATTAGCCAAGGATAGTAGTTTAATGGGCCGTATAAAGTGGTAAAAATTACCTTGCTAACTAAATAGACAAGCACGGTGTCACGCGCGCTCAGGTGAACATGAACACATCTCGCTCGATGACCGCGGAAACTTGCTGTGAAAATGCCGGTCTGAGAAGGCGCGACATCAGCAGCGGGCAAATTGACCTTTTCGCTGTCTCTCCTCTCGCTTCAACGCAAACGAAACGTGGAAAGCACAACGCATGAGAAGCTACAAGCACTCGGCGCATACACTTTGTCCCCATTACAGATCGCTTTGAAGATGAGGCCCGCACGTGTGCGCACTTCACCCACATCGCATAAAGTCCCCATATAAGAAAAGTACCGCCATCCTTTGATAAACGCCGCTTCTCTCTCTCTCTCTCTCTCTCCTGTATCTCCGATTGGACGATGATAGCGCGCGCTTTTCACTTTATATTTTCTTTTTTTCCGCCTCAGAGCCATGTTGAAAGCCCTCTGCGCAGCCGCAGTCGCCGCCGGCGGCGGCGGCGCGCGCGCTCGCTTCTTACGGCCTTCGCATCGGGGTTGTTCATGCCTATCGCCGCTGCTTGGAGGGGGGCGCTGCGACCCCACCCTGCTCAGTTGTTCCCAGCCGATCTGTGCAGCGCGCGCAACGCTGGAAGATTGGGTCGGGCGCGCTTCTTACCTCACCGTGCATTCAAGAACAAGTCGCCTAATTGTTGAGGATGCGTAAATGGTTCATCTAGGCTTCTTATAAATACATGCAGTGTAACCGTATTAATACATCGCGCTTCTTTAAGTTCACTGGGGAAGATGGAGATGCATGCGCCGGGGGAACGGCTCTCCACAACCAAACGCACATGCATTTTAAGGAATGAAAATAAATATTAATTGCTAGCTTACACATACAATGGTTCCCATACTTTCAGGCGAAAAGTCTTGCGGACACAGTAGCTCACAAATGTGTCTCATTCACAACTACAATCTAAAGTGTTTCCTTGGCGGCTTGTGTGGCCGAAGGCTTGTCGTTTTCGTCAGTCAGTTCGTTTGAGATATTTACAAGGAGTATCGTAAGAAACTTCTCAGCAATAAGATTTGAGGATCGTCTCGCATGGCTGTCGTCAACGCCTTCAGGACAGCTCAAGATGGGATCGCGTTCTAAATAGGGCTGAACTGCTCTTTCGAGTACTTCTAGTACATTCCTGCGTGGCAGGTGTTCGGAGGCTTTATCGAAAAAAAAGAACACTATCTTGTCCAAAAGGGTTAGAAACTCAGGCTTTGGATAATGTAGTTCGCTCCTGTCTTGGCCTTGTAGTAGCTTATACAGCGGGTGATCTTTGTTATTTGTTGTCAACAACGCAGCACAAGAGTCACATCCAAGATCTGTAATCAGCTTGGCGATGTAGCCACCAAAGTATGCCAGACCGGAGTAGGTGACAGATGGAGACGGAGAAGCCGTGTACTCTAGCAAAGGCCTCAGGTGTTCATGAAATGTCTCTGATAGCCTCGTGGCCTCTTCCTCAACTTCAACATCTGATATTTTGATTTCGTTTAGCTTTGCGAACTTTAACTTAACAATATGGTCCAGAGCAGAGGTGACGGGTCTAGCATCCAACATGTCGTTCCCACCGCACATTGATCTCACCTTACCAAAAAATGTCACAGTTTCGCCCTAAGGGCGAAACAATGAATGCGATAGCAACACAGCAATGTCATACGAAGTAAGGTGAGCGGCTTTGGTAGCAATATGAATTGTAGTAAACATGAGCTGATTAAGTAAGCAGGTGTGCTGCGGCGTAAGTAGACCGACGTGAAGAGAGACTCGATGACCACGAGAAGGCGCGTGTGAAACGGTGGTCTTTATGAGAAGCGCTTCCCGTGGGCAGCGCGTGCGAAGGGACACACCTGTAGTGCTGCACTGCCGATCCGGGCCGCATTGCATGTGTAGCGTGCGTTGGAAAATGTGGCCCGACTATTATTAACTGAATGAACAAGCGTGGTGTGAGCGCGCACAAACAAACATGAATAGATCACACTGAATGACTGCAGACAACGACTGCCAAAACGCTGGCAGCGAGCCCATACGCCGCAGCGGGCGAAGGCACGTGCGGTCTGTCGCTTCAACGGAAACTGAGCGGCGAATGCACGGCGCATAAAGGTCAGAGCCGTGTGTAGATAAGAGACGGTGCGGACGAGCGACGAGCGCGGTTGTTGGCAGACTATAAGTGCCCCCCCCCCTCGCGCTTTCTCCGGCGCTGGCTTCCCGCTTCCTTGCTTGCGCGTGGGTGATTGAGTGCGTTCGCTCTCCGTGATAGCGCGCGTCCCCGTACGCTACCGCTCGGGCATACGGCGCGCGGAGAAAATTTTATTTATAGGGAACCTCACGGCGACGGCGACGGCGACGGCAGAAATCCGGTAGAAGTGTCCATATAATTGCTATCGCAATAAAATCGCTTCGATGGGTTCGCTGTTCAATTTTTTTGTTACGACATAACTAACACCTTACTCCAGAAGGAACGGCGTTGTCTCCACAGTTGACTTTGTTGTGAAAAGCAAGGCTTGGCATGTCTCGTTAGTGAAACCATCATTCACTGATCCTATAGAATTCACCTGTATTTTCTCCACGTAAGAAGTGAAATCATTCTGCAGCCACAGTAGCCGACTGTCATCGCTCCTTGAAATGGGAGCTTTGTGGCCGCTTCCATTGAAAGAAGTGTCATGAATGTCAAACCACTTTTTCATGACCTTCATGAAGGAAACTGTAGAATCTGCGTCCTTAAAATTGCGGGCGCCACCAGTGGAATTTTGTTGAAAGTGCTCTATGGCTGCAGAAATCTGAGGAGAAAAAATTTGAACCGCTCGCAGCACATTCATTTTTTCCAAGTTGGAAGGGTAGACATGTTTCCTCGTCAAATTTCGTGCCAGCTTCACAGTCGAGCGCTTTTGATGCTCGTATAATTTCTGCACGAACACACCACTAATGACACCTGTGCCATCATTAAGTTGACGTTCCAAAAACTGGTTTCGAACATTCTTGAGTACATGGCACGGGTCGATGCTTAGAAAGATAACGCTGTTTGTGTCGTGTGGGTGATCTACAACCGTCTTCAGGCTTCCGTTTCCCATGAGCTTAAACATCGTTACGTTTGCCGAATAATTGTCAGTGACAATGCGAACTATGACGAAGCCACATGATTCCACAGCTTCAATCACCTCCTTCGTTCATGCAAAGAGGTCTCTACCACTTTGCTGCTTCGTGAAGTAGTAGGAGCACGGAATTTTGTACCGACTCGTCGTACCATGCAGAACAAAGCAGAGGACTCTCTTGGCAAGGACTTCTTATCGGTGGGTTCGCCATGCTGCTTTCTGGCTTGTCCTTGAGACCAAAGACTGCATCAGCCTTCCTATCATAGATGCACTTTGGTTTTATGCTGGCCTCACCTATTATTAATGAGGCCATATGCTGTTTGCTGCTCAGCAGCGAGGCCTCGTGAATAAGGCGCTCTTTCATGGCATTGCTCATTCCTGATGTTGTTGGGCTTGGACCCATGTACCTTTGAAGGGTACACTTTGCTGGCAGTGTTAGAAGACCTGAAGTGCGAGCATGATCGTAGCCTCTTGGAGAGAGAAAACGCCATATCACGCACTCTCTAAGACTCTAACAACCTCTTCAGGGTAAGCTGCACGCTTCTTTCCGTAAAATTCTATTTGATGCAGAAGAAACACGGCCTTCTTATCTCCTTTCTGTGCGTCCGCTGCGATTTTCTTTACACATGCGTGGTGCTTGCTTTCGCGATAAAATGCGGTCACCTTTTCCTCTGCCGTAAGCAACTGCTGCAGCTTCTGACATTTTGAACGGTGGTACGATACTTGGGAGCGCAATCTTCCTATCATAGAGAGGTATCGACCGGCGCGATCAGCGTCACAGTTCATTGTTTGCGTGCAAACACTTACTGATGTTTGCTCACTAAAAACATCTTGTGAACCCGCAACATCAAGCTCCAATTCGTTTGTCTCCGCTTTTCACTTCCTTGATGTTGGAGGTGGCGGCGAAGCTCGTGAAGCAGGATCTTTGCGAGGCTTCTTTGCACTTGGTATCAAGTAGGAAGGAAAGTCCTCGAAGACAGTAGGCACGACATCAGGAAGAAGTTTTCTGATGCGGCACGCAGTTACGTAGTCTTCATCGCGGAAGTGCCTGCTGCATACGACGGTTGATGCAGACTTGTCATTGATAATTAGGTTGTCTCTCGAAATATTCTTTTGCCATTTGGAGCACAGTTCAGCATTGCTTAGGAACTGGTGAAAAGAAACACCGGGTGTTTTCCCGGAACGGGACTTGCAATATGGAACACAGCAATACACCATCACACAGTAGTTAAATACCGATGTGCAATGAACGGCGCCAAGCCTTGGCTGTGGCAGCGCGTGCTAAAGGCTGTACGAGCGTCCTCAGGAGCCCACAAATCACTACATACTGAACAACACTGACAAATAAAATGCGCGGGAAAACGATCGTGCGAGCGCGAAGGCAAGCGCATGCACGCGGAGCAGGGGAGGAAGGGTCTAAAGTCCCTATATAAGAAAAGTTCCGCCATCTACTCTTTCCTCCGCCGGCTCCTCTCCTAAAGCGCCTGCTTTTTTCTTTACTTTTTGCTTGCGAAAGCCAAGTCGAAGGTGGCGCACCTAGAAAGTCCACGTTGAAGCTTTCAGGCCGGGCGCGCGCCGCGGCCGCCGCCGGCGACTGCGCCTGCGCAGAGGACTTTCAACATGGCTCTGAGGCGGAAAAAAGGAAAATATAAAGAAGTGAAAAGCGCGCGCTATCATCGTCCAATCCGAGATACAGGAGAGAGAGAAGCGGCGTTTATCAAAGGATGGCGGTACTTTTCTTATATAGGGATTTTAGAAGGGTCAGGATCGCAGTGCCCCTACCGCCGGCGGGTGGCGAAACGTGCTGAGAAACTCTCCCATTGTTTCCCCGACGGGTGAGAAGGCCGTAAGAAGCGAGCGCGCGCGCCTGTCGAGCCCGGCCGTGGCCCGGCCTGACAGCTTCAACCTGGACTTTCTAGGTGCGCCACCGTCGACTTTGCTTTCGCAAGCAAAAAGTAAAGAAAAAAGCAAGCGCTTTAGGAGAGGAGGCGGCGGAGGAAAGATTAGATGGCGGTACTTTTCTTATATAGGGACTTAAACATCGCAGATCGCTTTCAAGATACGGTGCCCGCGCGCCCGTGCTGTGAGCAGCAGCCGACGGAGCAGACACACCCACCCCCTCCCTTCGTCTCCCTCTTCGTCGTCTCGCCCCGTGCCTCGCGCGTGAAAGAAGACCGCCCGATTCCGGCCTTCCTTCCTCCATAGCGTGCGCTACTTTGAGCCACGACTGCCGGCTAACCCTATACGCTTTCATTCGCACACACAGCGTACGCCGCGCGGCGACGATTTTATCGTCGCTGCACTTCATATGGAACCTCACGGCGACGGCCACTGTAGAAATGCCCTTGAGCGTCCGTATATCGCAAAAATAAATAAGTGTAACGACCTTCATTAAAGTTTGTTGTCTTTCTGTCTGTGTAAGGAATTCTTTTTCAAAGAGCACAATAGTTTACTATATCATGTACGGCTTCGCTTAGCATTATTAACGTAATAATTAATCAAGCAGAATTTACCTGGCCAGGTAAATGTCAAAATTAATAATGAATATAGAGACCTCTTTCTTGGCACGTGAGGATAATCTGTGCTTCGGCCCGACAGCATTCCCTGCACTGCAAAGAAAAGTTATCCCTCAGTATAGCACAGTGAAAGTACATAACCGGTTCAGGAAAATGGTCTTGGAGTCGGCGATTGGTTCGCTTCGTCTTGCTTAGGTTGCGGTGGCTAGTCGTCAATTGTGGTGGCATCCTGCGGGCTGTTAGAAAGACCATTAAAACGGGTCCTCTTTGAAGAGTTGGCAACGCAATGTCATATGCATGCCGAAACGGATCCACATCGTTGTACTGCCACGCAATGTTTTTTTTTTATTATACAAAAAAAAAAATCATTCTCGCCCGTTGCTCCGAGGAGCCAATGACAAAGCTATCGGCGAGCATTCATGGGTGTTATAACGTTAAGAATATTCCAAACTGCTTCTATTCCATTTCTGAAATCAGGCCTTCCCAATTGGTGAAGCATTCTTCGGCTAAACCCCGCTTCGCCTGCCTGTCACGCCACATCACAAAAACCGCCAGAACTTCCCTTCGATATGGCGCTTAGACAGTGAATATGCATGATTAGAACAAACAAATGAAACATAATTATTTCCGATTCAACTTATTTTTCGTCAATCTGCCTGCCGCTAATGACCAAATGTTTTTGTGCTGCACTTACTTCGCCTTCATATCACGATACGTCACAAAACACCGAAAGCTTACCCCCTGAAAAAGTCGTGTACGCATTAAAGATGCACTTGCCGAATAAAACGAATTTTTTTTTTCGTAATAGCCGATGACTTCCCCATTCAAAAAGAATAGATCATATCTCTCCAACAAACGCTCTGGCACTGTCCACTCGGAGCTGCCGGGGGGAACAAAATTTTCCTGCGTATAATAAGCGATTTTCCATGGCAGCATAACATTGGCGAGTCATTCCGGCACGTATACGACATCGCTATGCCAATCCTTCTTCGCTGACCATCCGTTTTCGACGGCGTTTTATTGCGATAGAAATTATATGGACACTCCATGCGCATTTCTGTCATCGCCGTCGTCGTCGCCGTGAGGTTCCGTGTAAAGTCCAAGTACAACACCAGCGCCGCCACGCGCCCTACGTTGTATGTGCGAGTGAAAGCTTACGCAGGGAGCCGGTAATGGCGATTGAATCTCGCCCGCGCGAAGAGAGGAAAGTGGGCCGGAAATGTGCTGCCTTCCGAATTTGGCGATGCATCCAATGTTCCGAGGCATCGGGAGGAGGGGACGGAGGGGGGCAGAATTTTACTCCGACTGCAAGTGCGTACGTGGCGGCTGCGCGTGGTTGCGCGGCTGTATCTTGAGAGCGATCGGCGTCGGGGGCAGATTATATAGGTGCGTCGGCGGCTCGTAGCTTTGTGCGCACTGTGTGCTCTCGGCCCTCAGTTTGCGTTGAAGCGATAGACGATAGCAGCTCGCCGCGGCTGCCGCGTTTCCTCATGGCAGCGTTTTGACAGCGAGTGCCCGCGGTCCTTGAGAGCGATGTGTTCATGTTTGCTGTGGGCGCTTGCACCGTGCTTGTTAATTTACCTAGCAAGCGAATGTTTACGGGTTAATACGGTCGGTGATTACGGGTCCCTCTCTTCTGGTCGCGGTAGACGATAAATTTTCGAGTTAATTTGATGTTTGCTTTCAGAAAAACGTGCCAACAGAACCCTCGAGAAAGGATAGCGTCAGTGGTTTTTTCGCAAAGATATGTAGACAGTTCGCGTGAGCTTCCGTTAAACTAAGACTTTCTTTTCAAATTTCGCGAGTTTTGAAAATAATGTTGTATCAGGTTAGATACTTGTTATTCTGCAGACTACTTCACTGATTTTATAAATCGCCGGATGGTTGTTCCGGCACGCACGTGAAGAGTACCGCGCCTTAGAAACGGGCTGCGCGGATCGCTTTTAGTAATCTACAGATTTTTTTTCTCTTCGACATATTATGTAAGGGTATGTCTAAGGCTGTGCGCGCTCGCACGTGTATTTAGACGACGGCAGCATTTGAGTTTCATTTAATGCGGGGAAGGAATTATAAATAAGCGGCGAATCTTTTGTAGTCCTAAACGCGTAATTTGCTGAAGGTTTTTTTTTGTTTTTGTTTCTTTAAAGCATGCGTCGCACGTAAGGGTTTTGACTGCAAATTGAAAGCCAGTCTGATAGTACATCCGTGAAGTCAATGAGGCTCTCAGTGGCACTATTACGTGCGTTAATAACGGATGTAGAGTACGAACTTATGACATTTCAATTCGCAATAATTTTGGGTCATTCTGCAGTTAAGTTGGAGGATTTTGGTGTTGCATGCATAGACATGTAGTGTTCTGTTAGACTTTTTTTCCAGTCCACCACATTTTTCACGCATGGAGTGGCGCCTGAACAAGCAAAAAAAGCAAAATATATATCACCGAGAGTTAGTGGGGCTATAATAGTCAAGGTGCAACCAAAGTAGGAAGGCCCACTAAGCTTCAACAAAGACACTCACTCACCAGAACAGGAATTGGTCTCCCTGGTGCAGTATCCGGCCACTAGCTCCCTCAAGACAACAACAATTTAGCCATGGCCCTCAGTCCCCAGCGGCTGCAGAGCACCTGACGAAGGCGGCGGTCAGACCTGCGACTCGGCAGAGGGTGCTAAGAATCTCTGGGTGCTCACAGGCCGCCACTGGAAACTGAACCTGGCAACGTTCAACACGCGCACCCTATCGAGTGAGGCTAGCTTAATACGGCTATTTCAAGAATTATCAGGTATTGCCGGGGATATTATTGGCCTTAGTGAGGTTAGAAGAATTGGTTAGGCTTATAAAGTACTCACTAACGGCCACGTCCTCTGCTACAGAGAAATTCCAGATAAGATAGAATTCGGGGTAGGATTTCGACTTGTTAAGGACATGGCGGCCAAAATTGATGACTTCTACAGCATAAATGAGAGGGTAGCAGTCATCGCAATAAAGCTTAATAGGAGGTAAAGAACGAAGGTAGTACAAGCCTACGCCCCAACCTCCAGTCACGATGATGAAGAAGTAGAAAAGTTTTACGAAGATGTTGAATTAGCAATAAGGAAAGTGCCAACTCAGTATACTGTAGTAATGCGTGAATTCAATGCAAAAGTGGGGGAAAAGCAGGCTAGTGAGCAAGCAATCGGCAACTACGGCATTGATTCTAGGAACACTAGAGGAGAGATATTGGTAGAATTCGCGGAAAGGAATAGACTCCGAATAATGAATACCTTCTTGAGGATGCGTAGCAACAGGAAGTAGACCTGGAAAAGCCCTAATGGAGAGACAAGTAATGAAATAGATTTCATACTCTCTGCCGATCCCAGCACAGTGCAAGATGTAGAAGTGTTAGGTTTTGTAAAGTGCAGTGACCATAGGTTAATGAGGTCTAGGATTTCTCTCAATTAGAAGATAGAAAGAATAAAATTTTCAACAAGAAACAGGCCAACCTAGTCGCAGTAAGGGTAAAAGCAGACAAATTAAGGGTGGTGCTCGCAAACAAATATGCAGCTCCAGAACAGGAAGATGAAGACAACAAAGAGGTAATGAATGAAACCGAAACTAGGCTGATCTCAGAAGCAACAATTGAAGTGGGAGGTAAGGCACCAAGGCAACCAGTAGGTAAGCTCTCCGAAGTAACAAAGCACCATATAAAGAAACGGCAAAACATGAAAGTGTCAAACTCGAAAGATCAGATATAATTCGCTGAACTGTCGAAACTGGTGAACAAGAAGAAAGTAAGGCATATCTGAAATTACAACGTGGAAAAGACTGAGTAAGCAGTAAAATACGGACTTAGCAAGAAGTCAGTGAGAAGAAAACTTGGCATAGGACAAGGCAAAATGTAAGCACTGAAAGATAAGCAGGGTAATATTGACACCTATACACGTTTATCTTTCACCGGTGGCCGCTTTCCACCGGCTAACAAATGTTAAACGTTATCGCTCGGTGCAGGACGCGCTTGTATCGGAAGTTTCTAAAACGTTGTCGATGCTTCTTTCCGTTGCCTGTTTTCACCGACGCTTATGTTATCTGATTGTATGACCGACGCGAATTGTCTAGAACTTTCTGGGAGACACGCGGGCACCAGGGAATAATCTGGAACATTCGATGACTCAGCGTCGCATTTAGCCGCTGATCAGATTTTCGATGATCGCCGACTGTTTTCGCCGCTATCGTTGTTCTTTGTGTAGCTTGATTTTGTGGGCACAGGTTCGCCCAATAAACAACCAGTTTCGTTATACACAGTTTTAAGTGTTTTCTTTACCGTCACTACTACGTGACATCTAGTGGAGGTGCTGGGTAAAGAGCAAACGGCATGACCATAGAGAAAGAAATTCAACAAGAGGGGACACTCGGCAAGCAACAGGAAATGCATCACCATACGTCACACTATACTTTTGACACCGAACGTTAGCTGCCGCGAGCATCGAAAAAAAAAAGAAAGTGAACTTAAGTTAACAGGCATTCATTTATTTTTTTAAATTCTTTGCCGCGAAAACTAAAACGTTTTGTGTATAAATTAATTTAAGCTTTGCGACTTATTTTCCTTGCCTTACCTAGCCACAGGTCAATGACGCGCCAGATACATGCGTCATCCGCCAGACACTCCCCGGAAGCCAGCGAGGATGGCTGCGCGCGCGTTTGAGCGCTCGCGCGCGGCGACCCGTCTGTCTCATTATTTTTTAACACGAAAGTGTTTTATGCCGGGGTCCACCAAGACTTCACTGACGTATTTCCGTCACGGAAATACGTCATAGAACATAATACAAAGAAAGAAACCAGAAGAAAAAGTTCCACAAACATGCAAAATTTGGAAATCGAACCCACGACTTCTCGGTCCGCGACAATAGATCGCCGAGCGTTTAACCCATTGCGCCACAAACGCATTTGCAGAGAGCTACACAGACGCGCCTTATATATCTAACACTCCTCCGTGTACCCGCGCTCTTGCTCGGGGCGGTGCCGCCGCCTACGAGCAGAAAAGAGAAGTACTGCATTATGACACTAACGCGCACCGACAGTGAACGCTTCGGTGGTCTCAGCACTACGACGCCTCGATGCCAGCATTCGAAGGGACGCTGGCATCAAGAAGCACTACCAACGCCACCTAGGTGGCGTTCACCGTACTCAGCACAGCGGAGCGTGGCCTCCGCAATTAGCTCTGAAAATGTTTCTGAAGTTGATCGCGGAGGCTGCAATTACGACGCGCTGTACGCGCTGATTTGACTCGGTGACGATTCAATTACGTGCTTTGTCTTGCGCGTTGTATTAGTGTGTCAGTTACGTGCTTCGTCTTTCGCGTTGTGCTAGCGTGTGCAGCGTAGTGCAGCTTCCATATGCACGACGGTTGCTCATGGTCATCGACGTTGGTAGTCGTGATGGAGGAGACGTGCCACCAGGCGTCAGCGTGGGTGCATCAACGCCTAAGGGCGCTTTAGCCACAAAACACCAATAGACATTATATATCAATGTGCAATAAACATTACACTACTTCTGTGAAGACACGTTTCACTTTCGTGTTCTATACCGATTCCTATATAAGAGGGATCAACCACATTTTTCTTTTTTATATGTAACCTGGTTTATTGGGCTCTCGGCGTATTCTTGCGTTCCTTCTGCACTGGGACAAGACACCACTGCACTACTGGACTACGGCAAGGTGAGAAATCTTGTTTCACAGTCTACGACGCAATTAGGCTTACGGCACGGGACCGAGACTTAAGACGCAGTTAGCGAAAAACAGCTCGGCCATCCTGGCGCAGTTAATTTGAGTAAATGAATCGTGCTGAGACATATTTCCGACGCTTCCTAGGGGATTATTGTAACTTATTTCGGTTTTTGAGCCACACTGGCCGCACAGGGCGCCATGTCGCAGTTAGCGAGAACTCAGCCGTGGTGTGTAGTCTAGTGCATCTTGCTAGGAGAAATTTGTGCCGCTTTCTCTGACGCCAGACATTACTGAAAAGTAATTTCGTTGCTTTCTGGGGTACTTTTGAGGCACGCTGGCCGCACAGCGCGCTGTGACGCAGTTAGCGATAAGCAGCTCGGCCGTGGTGATAAAGTTACTTTGGCGTGTAATCAATCTTAGAGGGACAAGTCTGTGACGTTTTTTGTGGCTCCGCAACAACATATACTTTCTTTCGGTACTCACGCCTGTTGAAAACGCGATGGGCGATTGCCAAGAGTGATAACATGGGGTGTGCTGCTGGCGCCGGCAGAACGCGCGAACGACGAACATATCAGAAACTTGTAATTCGAAAATTACGTCTTCTAAAGGACTGAAAAAAGGCATTGCACCTACGCATTTGTCTTGAGTGCCTGTTGCATCCGTCTCTGTGTATGTCGCATACTGTCGCGTCGCCCGAGGCGAAGTCGCTCGTGTATTTGTGCTGCCTAAGTGCAGAAAATAATGCCCGGAAATTGGGGAACGCTCGGAAATCCGATGTTTTCATATATGTTTGGGATGAGTCGGGTATTTTCTACGCCATGTATGTAAAAGCGAATTGCTTTTGTTCGTAATGCCGCCCATTCACCGCTTTCGCACGTTTCGCCTCGCAGTATTCCTATGTCTAAATACCAAAATGACTCATGCTTGTAACATGCTGTTACGTGCTTGCAAATGTAACATGCTTGTAATTTACTTTTTTTCAGCTGGTACCGTCCGGTGGAGCTTCATAAAGGAACTACTGCCTTACCTGCTGGTGTCAACATTGGATGAACGCACAAAAAGCGCGGAACGAGCTTTTATATAGAGCAAAATAAATATTTCCTCGTTGCACAAGAGGTCTTGTGTCTGCTTTGTGAAATTGCACGTGGCACAGATTCGATGGGACTTTACGAGATCGTTCGCAATCATTTTTACTAAATAATAAACCGATTCTGCACGAAGAGCAAAAAAAGGGGGAAAAAAAACAAGGGGGGGGGGGGGGCACGGCCGGCGTGCTAGCTTGCGTTCAAAATACGCGCGCCCAAAACCGAAACCGGAAGTGATGCAAGTGATCGACACCGACCGCTTGGCACGCTGCAGTCAAATCGGCCGCTGGGCCCTATGGGAGTGTCCCCTCCTGTTGAATTCCTTTCTCTATGGCATGACCTTGAACTCGAACAGTCCGTCTTGTGTTATAAAGGCAGTCTTCTCCCGGTCCCTCTCGTCGACTTCGATTTGCCAGTAGCCGGTTTTGAGGTCCATCAACGCAAAATACTTTGCATTGTAGAGTCGATCCAAGGCGTCGTCAATCCGTGGGAGGAGGCATGCGTCCTTCTTCGTGATCTTATTGAGGCGACGATAATCGACGCAGAAACGTAAGGTTCCATCCTTTTTCTTCACTAACACCACGGGGGACGCCCACGGACTCTTGGACGGCTGGATGATGCTGTCGCGTAGCATTTCGTCGATTTGTTGCCTTATGGCCTCGCGTTCGCGCGCCGAAACTCGGTACGGGCTCTGACAGAGTGGGCGGACATTTTCGTCGGTTATAATGCGGTGCTTGGCGACAGGGGTTTGTCGAACTTTTGACGACGACGAGAAGCAGTCCTTGTATTGCAGGAGCAGAGCTTTTAGCTGTTCTGTTTTGAGCCACGTCAGTTTTTGGTTTTTGGGCCACGTCATCAACAACTCTGGAGTGCGCCGCGACCCTCAGAAAACTGCGGCCATCTCCAACTTTCCTCCGCCCGCTGACAAGAAGGCAGTGCGTAGATTTCTTGGACTGTGCGCCTATTACAGGCGCTTCGTCAAGGATTTTTCACGGATCGCTGAGCCACTGACGTATCTCACGAAGGCCGACGTCGAGTTCAAGTGGGAGACGCCGCAAGTCGAAGCATTTCAAGAACTGAAGCGACGCCTGCAATCGCCGCCAATACTTGCGCATTTCGACGAAAACGCTGACACCGAAGTCCACACCGACACAAGCAGCGCAGGACACGGCGCCGTGCTTGTGCAGAGGACTGACGGACTAGAAAGGGTTGTAAGTTACGCTAGTCGGTCGCTATCGAAGGCAGAAGCAAATTATTCCACAACAGAAAAGGAGTGCCTCGCCATCATCTGGGCTACATCAAGATTTCGCCCCTACCTCTATGGAAGTTGTGAGCGACCACCACGGCTTGTGTTGGCTAGCTAACTTGAAGGATCCTTCAGGTCGCCTCGCACGATGGAGTCTGAGACTTCAAGCATTCGACATCACGGTCGTTTACAAGTCCGGGCGAAAGCACTCTGACGCCGACTGCTTGTCTCGCGCCCCCGTCGAACCGCTGCCACAGGACGACCAGGATGACGACACTTTCTTGGGACCCATCAATGCCGACGAATTTGCCGAACAACAGCGAGCCGACCCGGAACTAAGGAGCCTTGTAGACTACCTGGAAGGCAAGACCGTCATTGTGCCGAAGGTGTTCAGGCGAGTATTGGCGTCGTTTTTCTTGCAACACGACGTTCTCCTAAAGAAGAACTTCTCGCCTCTCCGAGCCAACTACCTCCTCGTGGTACCCTCAGCATTGCGGCCAGAGGTTCTGCAAGCTCTCCATGACGACCCAACGGCTGGACACCTCGGTTTTTCCCGCACGCTCACGAGGATACAAAAAAAAATACTACTGCCCTCGCCTCTCTGCCGACGTCGCCCATTACGTAAGGACATGCCGAGATTGTCAGCGATGCAAAACAAGGCCGACAAGGCCAGCCGGACTTCTACAGCCGATCGAGCCACCGAGATGCTGAAAATTTCACTAGCTACATTGAAGAAGCCGTCGACCTTTGTAAACGTGTCAACGCCGCCATGCCCGAAGCTGATAAAGTTCAGCACATCCTCAAAGGCATCGATTACGGCGTATTCCAGATGCTTTTGGCCAGCAATCCGCGCACCGTTTCGGAAGTAGTCACGTTATGCCAGAGTTACGAAGAGTTGAAGAAGAAACGCACCCTGACTCGGCAGCCTCTGTCGACTGCCGACTTGCTAGCGAGTCTGGTTGCCGTTTCCGCCCACTCTCCACTACTTCAGCAGATTCAAGACTTCGTGCGCCAGGAGGTTGCCCGTCAACTTTCCTTGGTCCAATTCACTCAGGAGCCGTCTGTTGTTTGCCTTCAACACTCCGCGCTGTCATTGCCGAAGAGATTGCTCAAGCTGTTCCCGTCGCTCACCACCAGCCACCTGTGCCGCGCCTCTTCCCTATACGCAGACAGTGCAGCCATCGCTGCGACTTATACGTAGCGCAGGCAGTGCAGCCTGTGGCCGTGCCTCCTACCTATGCGCAGGTAGTGCGTAGGCCTCCCCAGCCGCCTTTCTCAATCCTGCAACAGTCTGCACCACCCGCTGCTCCTACTTCTTCTTGGGCCGGGCTGAGCGTCAGCAATCCATGGCGGACGCCTGACAATCGTCCCATCTGTTACGCCTGCTGCACGCCAGGACACGTCGCTCGCTATTGCCGCTGTCGCCTTACAACTCCCGATGATGCTGCCCGGCCGTTCCAGTGCGGCAGTCAGCCCATGCGCCAATCACCCCCAGGTCCCTCCCAGCGGTACGTTTCTTCTGACCTCCATGAATGGCCATCTCGCCGATCTCCATCTCCTCGTCGACGATCGCTATCCCCAATGCGTCGCCAACCTGTGCCCTCCGACCAGGAAAACTAAGCGCCGCAGTTCGCGAGGCAAGAACTGCGCCATCTTCGAACTGCCCAAGTCCTCTCTCTTCTCCTACTGACATGGTCGCAATATCGGTCGAAGGTATTTCTACGTCTGCGCCGCCGTTTATGTTATAGCCGCCAAAATTTCCGTGCTCACGCTGGTTTCGACGGGAATTCAGGGCGCAGGCTCCTTTCCCAAGCGTATCACCCCTGAAGGAAGCCGAAAGCCAGGCCGGGGTACGCTTGTACCCTTTTGAACCAGTGGGTGCCCGGCGGCGGTGGGAATCGAACCCACAGCCTCCCGCAGCCGAGGCGGGCGTTCTACCACTAGGCGGGCGTTCTACCACGTTCACTGCGTAAGTTCACCACGCTGCTGTCTGGACTGTCGCTTACACGGCAAGCGCGCAGCACGTGACAACTCTCGCAGCCTGTACGGCCCGTGTGCTTTTACAAGGTGCTTTGTAAACTGTCGAGTTTATTCTTCTTCCTTCCTGCTTACATGAAGTCATCCTTGGGTAGGACTACTTGTCCCGTCATAATGCCGTCATCGACTGCGCACGAGCTGAAGTTGAATTTTCGGCGCTGTGTGACGCACGATTCCACGACGCTCTTCATCAGCCGGCTAAAGTGGTCGTGCGTGAGGACACCGAAATTCCACCTGGCTCTTTTGCCCTTGTCCCAGTCGTCTGATACGCCATCACTGATGCTATGGTCTTCTTTACACTATCTGACAGCTTTATGAGTCGCAAAGCCGTTCCACTGCCTTTTGCAACACTTGACATCGCCGCCGGCATCAGCAATATTTTTGTGTACAATCCACTTTCTGCGTCGGTTACGTTGGTTGTCGGCAAATGTCTCGGCCGCGTGGAACAGCTTGACTCTTCGTTCTTTGTTACCGTGCCAGACGAATCTTTTCATCTTGACTCGAACGAACTCCTCGCCCTTTCAACGCTTGAAGAGTGTTCGAGTGACATGTTTTCCAGTTTCATCGCCACTACACTAAACCCTGCCGAACACTCCGAGCGTCTTCAGCTTCTACACCACTTCAGAAATTTCTTCGATGTTTCTCAGCCGCAATTGGGCCAAACGTCGGAAGTGCAGCACTACATTGACACCGGCTTACACCAGCCGTTGCGTCAACGACCGTACCGCGGCTCCACCAATGAGCGTCGCGTCATTAACGACGAAGTCGGTGATATGTTACGCCCTGGCGTTATCCAACCATCCCACAGTACCTGGGCATCTCCTGTCGTTCTCGTTCGTAAGAAGGGCGGGTCTATTCGCTTTTGCGTTGACTGCCGTCGATTAAATAAGGTCACGCCCAAGGACGTCTATACTTTGGCGCGCATCGACGACGCCCTTGACAGCCTTCAGGGCGCGGAATTCTTTTCGTCCCTAGACTTGCGTTCTGGCTACTGGCAAGTTACAATGGCTGAAGCCGATCACCAGAAAACGGCGTTTATTACACCTGATGGTCTATACGATTTCAACGTGATGCCCTTTGGACTTTGCAGCGCGCCTTCCACGTTTGAACGACTCATGGACAATAAGCTGCGTGGCCTCAAGTGGTCTATATTTCTTTGTTACATCGACGATGTCGTGGTTTTCTCGCCTGACTTTCCGACCCACCTACTCCACCTTCGATATGTTTTACGTGTTTCACCAACGCTGGCTTGCAAGTGAACCTCAAAACGTGTCGTTTCGCCGCGCGGGAGCTGACCATCTTAGACCACACCGTGTCCAAGCATGGTGTTCTAGCGGACCCTGCAAAACTTCGTGCAGTCGCTCAGTTCCCGAAGCCTACTAACGTCAAAGAACGACGCAGTTTTGTGGGCCTGTGCTCTCATTTCCATCGCTTTGTCCACAATTTAGCATCGATCATGTCGCCCTTGGCCCAGCTCCTACGCGGTGGTGCGGACCTCCTGGTCCCCTGCATGCGACGCCGCGTTTGCTACACTGCGTCGTCTACTTACCTCTCCACCTATTCTTCGTCATTTCGACCCGACAGCTGCAACTGAGGTACATGCAGACACCAGCGGGGTCGGTCTTGGCGCCGTCCTCGTGCAACGCAAGCCCGCCTACTCCGAATACGTAGTCGCCTATGCGACTCGTACGCTGACAAAAGCAAAGGCCACTTACAGCGTAACTGAAAAAGAGCGTTTGGCTCTAGTATGGGCGTTTGGCAAGTTCCGCCCATACTTATACAGCCACGCATTTGATCTAGTGAAGGATCACCACGCGCTCTGTTGGCCTCCCACGTTGAAAGATCCATCTGGCGGCTTAGCACGCTGGGCACTCCGAATCCAGTAGCGCGATATTCGCGTCGTCTACCGCTGCGGACGCAAGCACACTGACGCAGACTCCCTGTCCTGTTCACCTCTACCTCCAGACTCGGCCTACGGAGCCATTTGCGCTCACCCCCTGTCATCTCTTGACCTTGACTCGATAGGCACCGAACAACGCCGTGACCCGTGCATCGCTTCTCTTTTCGCCTATCTTTCTGGATCATCTACCACCCCTGTATCCCGATCCCTCGGACGCCAAGCTGTTCATTTCACCATTCGTGATCAGCTGCTCCATCGACGAAACTACGCTCCCGAAGGCCGTAGATGCCTACTAGTCATTCCCCGCAGCTTAAGATCCCAAATCTGTGCCTCTTTTCACGACGATCCGCAATGTGGCCACGCCGGAGTATTTAAGACTTACGAACGTATAAGCATCGCTACTACTGTATCCTTTTGTACGAAAGTTTGTTCTTTGCTGCCCTAATGTCGACGTCGCAAATTACCACCTTTATGTGCGTCTGGCGCCTTGCAGCCGCTTCCGTGCCCTGCCAATCCCTTCGATCGCGTAGGCACATGACACCGGATGGCAATCGATAGATCATAGTTGCTGTGGAACATTTTGACACGCTACGCCGAAACTGCTGCTCTATCGAATGCACCAGCGCAGGATTATTATGCAGTGTTGCCATGTTTGGTTATATATAGCGAAATTGGGCTACAGGAAACAAATTTTGGCGTCGACGTGGACGAGTTGGCTATGTGGCTATATTTGGGCTACTGAAAATCTGCGATTTGGCTTTGTTTGGGCTATAAGTGGCCCCCTAATCCATGCTTGAGAGGTGGCTCTGAGCGGGTAGAAGCAAATCTCGAAGGCTGCTTTAGCTGGCTAAGCCGGCCACGTAGCTGTGCGTGTGTGCGTTCGCGAAATGAACCCCCCTCCCTCCCCTTCCCTTCCCTCTCTGCTCCGTTGTCTGAGCTGGTGGCTTTGATCTTTGATGCACTTAAACTTACACCACGCTTGACCGTTATGCACCCGATCCCCGGGCATCGAGATGAACCGCGGAGTAGTGGGTTTTTCGCAGTACACTGTACTAACATGGCTGTGCTCAGGAAGGGAGAGCAATAACATAGGGTCGGGGCCGTCGGGCGATCGTGGCGCCGACATGAAAGAAGGGAAGCGCAGGTGGATGACACGCCCCAGTGTGTTCATGGCCACGTCTTAATTCTGAGCGAAGTATCGCGCCCGGCACAGCTGTGGACCTACTCTACGTATCTTGCGCGAAGATTTACTGCCATTTTCCTTCTCCTGCTATAGAAATTTTTTTCGTGTTTGCATTCCAGATTCATTTCGATAAGTTGGACGTAAGATCGGATCCTCCTTATAGAGGAGAATCCAGACATAGGGAAGTGGGACAAGTATTCGAAAACGTATAAAAAAAAGAATGGGAGCAAGACCCCCCGCCAAAGGTGGGTTCTGGTGCTTTTACTTCTAGATGGTTTGCCCGTAACGTCACGGATGCAGATACTCATTCTGCTAATGTCAAAACATGTTTGCCACGATGACATCAGTGCACCAACTCACACGAACTCCATCCACCTTGTTAGCTTGTGAAGTGTCACGTTGCTGGTTCGAGGACGCGGGTTTGATTCCCGGCCACGGCGGCCACATTTCGATCAAGGCGAAATGCAGGAACATTCGTGTACTTAAATTTATGTGTACGTTAAAGAAGCCGAGGAGGCCGAAATAATGCGGAGTCTCCTACTGCATCATGCCTCCTAATCATATCGTGGTTTTGGCACGTAAAGCCCAAATCACATGAGAGCGATTTTTGCGCGACGGCGACGAGCGACTGCTTCGAGTGACGAAGCGGGCCGTCGCGCGAACAAATCGCTGGCTCTTGTCGCTCGATCGCTCGGTTCTGGAAATCTAGAATTCGTCGCTCGGTCACCCGGAAGTGCTATGAGCGACTAGTCAATAGCGCGAAGCCGGTGCAGGATGTACATCAGTCAAGTATAACCGATTGTCGCAGGAAACGAGCAAACGACAAAATTTTAATACTTGCAAGAATAAGAACCTAGTGCAAGACCTTTAGAATCATTTATGCTGCTCTTTACAGTAAAACACATTAGCTTAAATTAATAAAGTACACGTCACGCTGGTTTCGGCACGCATTTGCTGCCCTTACACCGCTAACACCGGGGAGACGTCGCTCAATGTCGTCGCTCGCGTGCGGTAGGATATTTAGGCGCTGAGCGAACGCGACAGCCATCTCTCTCGCGTCGCTTGTCGCTCTCGCGCGCAAGATCGCATGCATGCGGTTTATACTTGAAACCCCGGCAATTATTACTGGAATAGGGGCCTCAAATGTTTTGGGGCCCCAAAGAAATAGCATCGAAGCCACTGCGCATGCACAAGACGCTAACTGTGTTGGGATTTTGCGTCAGGCATGCTATTTCATCGATTTAGCGGGAGCCCCAAAAGCTTCCCCAAAAGCTTTTGTCAACAAACATGGCGGCGCCCTTCGAAGCGACAGCTACCATTACCATTGAACCTAGCACCAAACTGGGCTTGATTCGTGGTAACGCGTGAAGTTCGTAAGCTAGGAGAAGTGATTGCGGTTATCGCTTTCTCTCAACTAACATGTGTAATGAAGATTGATTCATTAGACGCCGCTCATTCCGACTTCGTGGCTCGTAGGACTAACACGGATTGACTTGGCTGGGTGAAGGTAGGTAAAGTTGGTTACTCAAAACTAAACGCAACAAGTTGCTTGCTGCTAATAGGATAAGTTCTTAATTGTAATTAAAGACGAAAATCTAAACTACTCCTCTTATCGCAAAGTTGTATATTTTATTATAATATTTATGCCCCAACCCTAAGAACCGCAAAGCTCTTTAGGGCTCCAAGCTTTGGGGGCCCCTATTCTAAAACTATAAAAGCACATCAACATGGTTTGCTTTTTGAGAGTAACCGGTTTTCACAGCATAACCACTGCTTTCAATTTGTTGTTTACCTTTGCTGTTTGTGCGCCGTCGCGGATTTTACCATATCACCATATCGAGCCAGTTACGTGCGGGACGTGCTCATCGCCGTATACGACTGCGCGCTTCTTACACTGGTGTGCCGTTTTGCACCCTATTCTTTTAGAGTTTCGCGTACACCGATTCAGACAGCGAGTGGCATATGTTGTCTGACACTTCATTTTAACGCATGTTGTTGCCAGGCTGGAGACCTAAGATAGCGGCCAGGTTGATGTAAATAGACAGTATATAGAGCATGTACCAGCTAACTCGGGCCAAGCTAACTGAAAAAAATTGTGGTTGATCCCTCTTATATAGGAATCGGTATAGAACACGAAAGTAAAACATGTCTTCACAGAAGTAGTGTAATGTTTATTGCACATTGATACATAATGTCTATTGGTGTTTTGTGGCTAAAGCGCCCTTAAAGCCGTTTCACATGGCGCGATTGGGGCGAAAAAAATCGTTCTGTCGCGCACGTCGCAGAGCGATTTTCGCTGGCAGCTTTCACATGAGTCTTTGACCGCGCGATTTCCGTCGCAGCGACGCCCAAGGTTGCTCCCTGCTCACAAAGTATCCATGCCTGTATCGTTAAATAAACACAACATGGAAACTAGTGAAATATTACAATTTCATATTATTTTTTGAAAATAGAATATTACACAATTTTTCAGCCTTTAAACGCGTTGAGACTGCGATCGCTTAGTCCGCAGTTGCGGCTAGTGAACATGCTGCAGCAAACCGCATAAGCGTGCGGCGTGGTGGGGTGGTTTTGTTTTGTAAACTCTAGTTGTGTTGTTGCGGTACGATGGAAGCCACAACTCTTCTCCTGGAGGAGTATTTGCCTCTCCAAAAGAAGTAGCTACTATTAAGTGTGCAAGTGCCTGGCACGGTTTGTAGCAAAGAGGACGTTGACGACGGCGACGATCGTGAGGGTACGTGCCGTGTGTTGAAGGAGGCGTCAGCTCCCGACCTGGATAGCACGCAGCTTCTCCTTTTAAATGAATTGTGTGAGCTGGAGAAAACAAAAATTGTTCATGAAGCTCCTGAGCCGCAGGCGCTGGCGGGTACGCTTTGTTAAAACATCATTGAAACTGGTGCGCGACATTGCTCCGCTGAGCTTCCAACACGCGGTAAAACAGGAAAGTACCTATTTCGACGGCGCTTGCTGTTACGTCACGTTGCTCCGCCCACATCGCGCCGATCGCTGCGACTCAGCGACGGAAATTCCAACATGTTGGAATCCCGTCGCGGAGAGCCTGCGACGTCGCGGCGGTCGCTGAGCGACGGAATTCGCTGTGTCACTGTGTGAAAATCGCGCCATGTGAAACGGCCTTTAGGCGTTGATGCACCCACGCTGACGCCGGGTGGCACGTCTCCTCCATCACGACTACCAACGTCGATGACCATGAGCAACCGTCGTGCATATGGAAGCTGCACTACGCTGCACACGCTAGCACAACGCGAAAGACGAAGCACGTAACTGACACACTAATACAACGCGCAAGACAAAGCACGTAACTGAATCGTCACCGAGTCAAATCAGCGCGTACAGCGCGTCGTAATTGCAGCCTCCGCGATCAACTTCAGAAACATTTTCAGAGCTAATTGCGGAGGCCACGCTCCGCTGTGCTGAGTACGGTGAACGCCACCTAGGTGGCGTTGGTAGTGCTTCTTGATGCCAGCGTCCCTTCGAATGCTGGCATCGAGGCGTCGTAGTGCTGAGACCACCGAAGCGTTCACTGTCGGTGCGCGTTAGTGTCATAATGCAGTACTTCTCTTTTCTGCTCGTAGGCGGCGGCACCGCCCCGAGCAAGAGCGCGGGTACACGGAGGAGTGTTAGATATATAAGGCGCGTCTGTGTAGCTCTCTGAAAATGCGTTTGTGGCGCAATGGGTTAAACGCTCGGCGATCTATCGTCGCGGACCGAGAGGTCGTGGGTTCGATTTCCAAATTTTGCATGTTTGTGGAACTTTTTCTTCTGGTTTCTTTCTTTGTATTATGTTCTATGACGTATTTCCGTGACGGAAATACGTCAGTGAAGTCTTGGTGGACCCCGGCATAAAACACTTTCGTGTTAAAAAATGTGGTTGATCCCTCTTATATAGGAATCGGTATAGAACACGAAAGTGAAACGTGTCTTCACAGAAGTAGTGTAATGTTTATTGCACATTGATATATAATGTCTATTGGTGTTTTGTGGCTAAAGCGCCCTTAGGCGTTGATGCAACCACGCTGACGCCTGGTGGCACGTCTCCTCCATCACGACTACCAACGTCGATGACCATGAGCATTTATGATGACAAGCGCTTACGAACGCGCATCCAAAGTGCATCCGAAGCGCAAGCGACGCGCGATGCGCCACTCGGTTAGCACGGTCCCAAACAGTGTCGCCGTCTGGTGGCCTCCGGCGGAAAGCATCACCGGCGGTGCCAGCGTCTCCCATTAGAAACGCCCGGCGGTCGGCACACTAGTAAGTATATTCTAGGCACTATAGTCGTAGTGCTGAGACCACCGAAGCGTTCACTGTCGGTGCGCGTTAGTGTCATAATGCAGTACTTCTCTTTTCTGCTCGTAGGCGGCGGCACCGCCCCGAGCAAGAGCGCGGGTACACGGAGGAGTGTTAGATATATAAGGCGCGTCTGTGTAGCTCTCTGCAAATGCGTTTGTGGCGCGATGGGTTAAACGCTCGGCAATCTATCGTCGCGGACCGAGAGGTCGTGGGTTCGATTCCCAAATTTTGCATGTTTGTGGAACTTTTTCTTCTGGTTTCTTTCTTTGTATTATGTTCGTGTACATTGTAAGCTGACGTATTTCCGTGACGGAAATACGTCACTGAAGTCTTGGTGGACCCCGGCATAAAACACTTTCGTGTTAAAAAAATGTCACAGTTTCGCCCTAAGGGCGAAGCAATGAATGCGATAGCAACACGGCAATGTCATGCGAAGTAAGGTGAGCGGCTTTGGTAGCAATATAAATTGTAGTAAACATGAGCTGATTAAGTAAGCAGGTGTGCTGCGGCGTAAGTAGACCGCCATGAAGAGAGACTCGATGACCACGAGAAGGCGCGTGTGAAACGGTGGTGTTGATGAGAAGCGCTTCCCGTGGGCAGCGCGTGCGAAGGGACCCACCTGTAGCGCTGCACTGCCGATCCGGGCAGCATGGCATGTGTAGCGTGCGTTGGAAAATGTGGCCCGACTATTACTAACTGAATGAACAAGCGTGGTGTGAGCGCGCACAAACAAACATGAATCGATCACACTGAATGACTGCAGACAACGACCGTCAAAACTCTGGCAGCAAGCGGATACGCCGCAGCGGCGAAGGTACGTGCGGTCTATCGCTTCAACGGAAACTGAGCGGCGAATGCACGGCGCACAAAGGTCAGAGCCGTGTGGAGATAAGAGACGGTGCGAGCGAGCGACGAGCGCGGTTGTTGGCGGAGTGGAAGTGCGCCCCCCCCCCCCCCCACCCGCTCCCTCCGGCGCTGGCTTCCCGCTTCCTTGCTTGCGCGTGGGAGATTGAGTGCGTTCGCTCTCCGTGATAGCGCGCGTCCCCGCACGCTTCCGCTCGGGCATACGGCACGCAGCGAAGATTTTATCTATAGGGAACCTCACGGCGACGGCGACGCCGCCGGCAGAAATTCGGTTGAATTGTCCATATAATTGCTATCGCAATAAAACGAGAAAACAAGGTAGGACGATGAGACAAATAACACGAAATATCATAGTGCGAAAGTCTTGTTTTAGCTCACAAAAAAAAAGAAGCCGTGAGCACGTCGCAGATCGCTGGACAGCTGAACTTCTACGCAATAGGCAGAGATGACGTGAGAGATCAATGATGCTAAACATTATTATGCGTTCACGACAGCTAAAAAGCAGAGTTTGTAGTTGATATTACTGTAAATACCTAAAAATAATAACTTAGTACTATCGGCCATAAAATAAAAGCACTGATTTCGCCCTGTGCAGCGATTCGCTGGAACATATTAGCTTTCGGGCCCAACCAAAAGTGTTCTGTGCAAGCATGATGTCACTGTTGTCAATGTCAAGGGGTGACTGTCACGGCGGCACGTACATTTTGTTACGACGGATTGTGCAAAAAATGGATTGCCGTACTCAAATGTGAAAATGTATACACAAATAAAACTGCAAATAAAAACGGCTATATTTGGCCAAAAAAATGCACTATTTTTGCATTTGGCTACATTTGGGCTACAACTTCTCTAGCTTTAAGGCTACGCCGCCTTGTCGGACCTGGCAACACTGTCCACCACACCATCCATGGGAACCAATCTAAGAGAAGCTTGGTGTGCTGTTTGCTTAGATTGACGATTATTAGCGGTGATGTGGGCGGCGAATGTTGGGAAATTAGGAAATTCGCAAGAGCACGATGTAATCAGATAGCGCAAGACGGGTAACTGGCGATCGCTTTGAGAAGCCTTGGGCCTACAACGGAGATAAAAATAGGCTGTTTAGCATGATAATGATGCCATCATTATGACACCAGCGTCATCACGCCATCATTGTCCTACAGTCTGTGGACATAGTCTTCGTCACGCTGTCGTCATGATACACTTGACGTCATCCTATTGTTCTGAAGCTGTTGTCAGGCCATCACCGTGATTGCCTCGTCATCATGCGGTTGTTGTGATACATTCGTGTTCACACCGTTGTGGTGGTTCCATCGACGTCATTCTAATTTCGTCATTCGACTCTCGTCTTGCCAACGTTGCGAAATCACCGTCGTCATACCAATGTCGCCATGCTGTGGTTTTACCGACAGGCTCCATTCACACCCGTCATCCCATTGTCATCTTGCTACTGTGGTCACAATCTTCGTCGTTCTATCAACGTCATTCCTTCTTCATCATTCTATTGTACTCATGCTGTCGATTTTCAATCGTGATTAAGTGCTAATCGTATTATAATCGACAGCCATTGTAAGATGGGCTTTGCTGTAATGTTTCGTTTATAGAACTGAAGTGCACTCTAAAAGTACTACATTTTCAGTTGATTGACACCATGAAGGAAGATTATCTCCCAATGTGCATTCCAAAAGTGGATGGAATATTTCCGGGAAGCGTTTCTTTCATGGCAGAAACGCTGGATTCTGTGCATCCATTGTGAATCGAGCTACTCCAAAGGCGACAAATCATCTAATCGTTACATAAATAGAAGCAATTTCGTTTAAAAAAAACTTTGAAACTTTGCCGAGACACCTCGTATATCTTCAACATATAAGCCACTGTTGAGTATCGGCCTTGAGGCAGTGCAAATGCTTGAACCATAGACAGATAAACCAAAGCCGTCGTTGACAAACACGTGCGAGTGAGAAACAAGCGCTCACATCCCTTCAATTTTTGCTATAGACCGTCTTTTGAAACATCATAGAGCCCCAGGGACTTTTATTCTGAGGGAAGTTGGATATTTATTTTGCTATGTGCCATACTTAAAAAAAGAAACGTAGATTAGTATACGTTCACCAAAATGTTCATCCTTGGTCGGGAGCTGCTGGTGAAGAGCAAAAGAAAAACATATACGTTTTAAGCCATATCCTGTCGGCTCGTAGCTTGTCACCACAATGACAAGCATTTTCACACGGGTAAACCATTAGAGGCTGACCGAGATAATATCGTAACAAATGGTAATTTAGGCGCTAAGGCTTAGAGATGATTCGTGTCTGGCAGCGCAGAGCACCACGGCATCCCTGTGTGCACGCCAGACTGAAATAGGCCTCCTCTTCAGCGCCCGGGGGACCAGCAAACAGCTTGCTTCCCGTCCCTCCTTGCTTCTCGAACGAGTGGATTATTGCTTGTCGAGTGTGGCGTGTACAGATGCGTGCTCTTTTTTACAAGAAAAACTCGACTTCTGACATTCCTCAGACGCGCGATGCGCCGCCTTCGTTTGCGGGTAGTCAGAGCAAGCTCACGCTGTTTATGAGGCTCTCCACGAGGTGGGAAAATAACATACCACGAAATGCGGCTTTTTTTACGCGCGTTTGTTGCTTTCGATGTGTGATTCTATTTGTGTATTTACGCTCTAAACTTCTGAATTACCTCAGGGCATTTTATTCTCTGCGGATTGACTATGGCTGTCAAGGACATTGCTTGGGGTTGCATTCTCGCGGTTTTTTCCGTTGCCACGTCAATCCACAGACCTTGCTCCTTGAACCCTGGTATATGTACACATATTTTATCATATTTTTTGTTAGACGCAGGTAGTGAAAGCGGGAAACCGGAATCCCTCCCTTTTCACGTCGATGCCGTAGACAGGCGACGAGAGAAGGACGAGTCACTTGCCTTTTCTGTGAGCTGCCACTCTCCAACGTTTTTGTACTCGACCTAACATTTCGAAATGTAGGCGCACTCTTTTTAGCATTTGTTTCGCCTTTCGTTGCCTTAATCCTGTGTTTCTTAATTTCCCTATGTGATGGCAATATACTCTCTTCTTTTGCTACGTGACGGCAATATACTTTTACTACGCCCTTCTTACCCAGCTCTCGTTAGGTTTTCTTTTTCATTTCTCATATACATGAGAGAGAGAAGTCATAAGGGAAAGGCAGAGAGGTTAACCAGGCTGAGCCCGGTAGGCTACCCTGCACTGGGGAAGGGGGAGAAGGGATTGAAAGAGGAGAAGGAAGAGAGAAGTTCACAGTTCACACCTCACACATTTACAGTCAAGCGTTCATGGCTAAGTTTCATCACAGGCGATCATGTAGGCTTGTGCACTTCAAAAAGCGCAGCAGCGCCTTTGTAGCCCTGTACATAGAAGACGCACGAGGCCACGGGCCCAAGATCTTCTCATCCGTAAAAGGCCTGTCGTCTAAGTGCCCCAAAGCAGTCCGTAAGGGCAATCCTCTCTTCTTCGTATCTAGGGCAGTCACATAAGAGATGTCTGGTGGTTTCCTCAACACCACATGTGCTGCAGTTCGCACTGTCCGCCATTCCAATTAGGAATGAATAGGAGTTCGTAAAAGAAACTCCTAATCGCAGGCGGCACAGTAAGGTTTCTTCACGTCGTTTAAAACCGGGTAAAAGTCGTAATTGCATCTGTGGGTCCATGGCATATAGGCGCCGGTTAGTAAACTCTGGTGTATGCCATTTTCCTAGAGTTATAGTGTGGGCGTAGGATGGATAACCGGTGGACCATTAGGGTTACAGAATGGATACCAAGAGAAGGGAAGCGCAGTCGAGGACGGCAGAAAGTCAGGTGGGATGATGAGGTTAGGAAATTCGCAGGCGCAAGTTGGAATACGCTAGCGCAAGACAGGGGTAATTGGAGATCGCAGGGAGAGGCCTTCGTCCTGCAGTGGACATAAATATAGGCTGATGATGATGATGATGATAGTATGGGCAAGACTGCTGAGGTGCCGCGCTGCGTCCGTTCTTGACAATGGTATGGGGATTCTTTCATATTCGTCATGTGCTTCACGGGCAGCTTTGTCGGCACATTCATTGCCAGTGATGTTGCAGTGGCGAGGTAGCCACGGAAATACAATGTCGTGGCCTCTGACCACCGCTTGATGGTAGCGTCCTCGTATCTCTGCTACCAATTGTTCATGTGGGCTGCGGCGCAGAGCTGATAAAGGTGACTGTAGCTAGGGCTGCCTTTGAGTCACAGAATATAGCCCAATTATTTGGTGATTGTTCGTGCACATAAAGCACTGCGCTACGGAGGGCGGCAAGTTCAGACCCTGTCGATGTTGTGACGTGGCTGATCTTGAACTTCTCGCAGAATGATGCCGACGGAATAACTACCGCACCAGTAGAGCTGGTCAGAGTCGAAGAGCCATCTGTATAAATGTGAATTCAATCAAAGTAGGAATCATGCAGCATATGTAGAGCAGCTTGATTCAGGGCTTAAGTTGGCAAGTCGGACTTCTTTGTAACTCCTGGAATGGAGAGCCGCACTTGTGGCTGCCGGAGACACCACAAAGGACAAGGTGGTATTGCGGCAGGCGTGAAGTCCGATGGAAGAGAAGATCGATAGGAGGTTACAGTGCCCGAAAAAGTTGCATCTGGCCTACTTTCCGAGAGAGAAGCAAGGCGTTGAGACTGTAGTCGGGAAAGGTGCCGAAGATGATTTCGAAGGGTGTCTGTGGCGACATACGTTCTGATGGGATGTTCCCTGGCGATGGCAATTGTTGCAGCTGTTGAGGCGCATCGCGGTAGGACAAGACACGTTCTAAGTGCTTGAGCTTGCATGCTCTCAAGCACTCTGAGGTTAGTTCTCCGGGCGCTTGACAACACCGGGATGCTGTAGCGCAAGAACCCCATAAAAAGCGCTTTGTATAGTTGCAGCATAGAACGCACCGACGGTCCCCATGCTTTTCCGGCGATGGCTTTGAAGAGGTGACTGATCGAGAGGAGTCTTTTCCTTAGGTAGGATACATGGGGGCTCCAGGTGAGGTCGCGGTCAACAGTGATCCCTAAAAACCGATGGTTCTTTTTGTACAAAATAGGCTGGCCATTAATAGACACAGGATATTCGGCCATCGATTTTCGCGTGAAGGCGACTAAGGCGCATTTTTCTGTTGAAACGCCGAGACCTTGTCTCTGAAGATAAGCAGACGTCATCGTTGCAGCCTTTTGTAACCTTGCGCGAACTTGCGGGCGAGTTACTCCAGAAGCCCAGATGCAGATGTCATCTGCGTAAATTGATAGACTGACAGGCTGTGGCAAGGATTCCGCCAGCCCAATCAGAGCCAGGTTGAACAAAACTGGGCTCAAAACGCCACCTTGTGGAACCCCACGGTTGGTATAGTGGTCGGTAGTTTGACCATCTTCAGTGACTACAAAGAAGCTCCTTTGGGTCAGGTAGCTACGAATCCACCGAAAAGTGCGGCCTACGATTTCAGCTGCCACGAGCGCGTCAATAATTGCTTCATGGGAGACATTATCATAAGCACTCCTCACGTCTAAAAATAGCGCTACCGAGATGCGTTTCGATAATTTTTGTTGTTAAATCGACGACACGAGATCAATGACGTTGTCAACCGACGAACGACCACGTCGAAAACCTCTCATCGCGTCTGGATAAACATTGTAATGTTCAAGAAACCACTCGAGGCGCGTGAGGATCATCCTTTCCATCAACTTGCCAACGCAGCTGGCGAGAGCAATAGGCCGATAGGATTTCAGTTCAAGGGGCGACTTGCCTTGCTTTAAGATTGGTACAAGACGGCTACGCTTCCACTCAGGGGGAACACCACCATCACTCCATGAGACATTGAGATGATGCAGCAGGATCTCTCGTGCTTCATGATCAAGGTGGCGGAGAGCAGCATATGTTACGTTGTCGGGTCCGGGCGAAGAGGAACCCCTGCAAATGGCTAAAGCAGCCTCCATTTCTTCCATGGAGAAAAGTTCGTCCATTGCCGAAACTTGCATGAGGGGAACTTCGTACAATTCCAGATCCTTTTGTAGCGTTCTGCCGCTTGCAATTTCCGCACAAAAGTCTTCTCCAACATCCACTTCTCGACAGCCTTGGTGGAGCGCCAGTGCCTTAAAGGGGTGGCGTTTCTGAGGAGAAGAGCGAAGGTCCTGGAGCAGGGGCGTAGCCAGAAATTTTTTCGGGGGGGGTTCACCGGCCCGACCGGGGGGGGGGGGGGGGCAAGCGTCTGCTTTTCTCTACGTGACGTGATCGATAATAAATATCGGTAGTTTAAGCAGACATGTATATCAAAGTAAAGCAAGCTCAGTCAAATACAGTAAGCACGACAGGTACAGTGGGCGTTTGGAGCAACGGTCTCTCATCGCGCCACTGAATTGACCAGTCTTCGAAAACGCATCATTGAGACGACCCGCCCGATCGGAGAAGCCATCAATCGTTAAGTGTAGATGGCGTCATCCTCGTCGGGGCGAAGTGCGTTTCACAAGTCAAGGCCAGCTATACACGTGAAAATGCATGCGTGACCAGGCTATACCTACTCCCATAGCAATAGCTTGTTCGCTGCGTCTTTGCGCTAGAAAACTTAAGTACGCGCAAAAACGGGGAAGGCTTTTTTTTTTTTCGAAGCTTTCGTCACCCTGCTCCCTCATACGAGAGGGTTGCATTTCCCGTGGCAAGTGCATGGGCCGCTGTGTCTTCCGCTGTGTGCGAGTGTGCAGCCGTCATTTGCCTTTACGTCAACAGATTCAGAATTGTACAGAATATTTCACCGCACAGCATAGATATGGCATGTGTACGCATTTTAAGTAGTGCATGCAACTCATTTCTGCTTCACTTACGCCGGTGCAAACAGGAAGCGGCCTTGTACCTCACAGAATCTCGACTGATTGGTGTACTAGTTATTAGAGCACTGCACGGGCTCGGGCTTACCCGAAAGCCCAGCCCGGCACGGGCCGGGCCGGGCCGGGCTCGGGGACGGCGTTTGCTTTTTGACCCGGGCCCGGGCCGGGCTCGGGTTTTTGGACGCGGGTCCGGGCCGGGCTCGGGCTTTCTGGTGGTGTGCATGTAACGTGCAGCGAGTTATTCTCGGGCGTCTCAACTCTGAAAAACATTATTTTTCGGTCTCGGGCCGGGTTCGGGCCAGTTTCGAGTCGGGCTCAGGCCGGGCTCGGGCCTAAGGTAAAGGGGTGGCGGGCCGGGCCGGGCGGGTAACGTAGATTATTTCCGGGCTCGGGCCGGGCCCGGGTCTCGCCATAAAGGTTTTGATCGGGCTCGGGCGGGCCGCCCAAAGTAAAAACGGGCCCGGGCCGTGCCCGGGCTGAAAAAATCGGTCCGTGCAGTGCTCTACTATATATATATAGTGATGCAGGAATGAACTCCGGTCTTGTTCAGTGCATAGTGCACATAATCAATTTCTCAGGACGCGTGAACTCCGACGAGAACTGTCAGCGCCTGCAACAAGAGTTTACTTACGCTGTACTGCGCACAGCAGTAATCCATGCTTGTCGGCTGTCTGTTTCGTTCATTCTGTTGCGATTCGGTGGAATTTCACTGCTGGCATCAACCCCTTCGTGCATACATTGCTGGTTTGGGATTCCACAACACAACAGCAACTACCAGCCTTGCGCAATTGCTGGTTTGGGATTCAACAACACAACAGTAACAACCAGCCTTCCGTAGGGGCGCAATCGCATACAAGAGACGTTTCGCGCGCAGACTAAGATCCTGCGCGAGCGCGGCCTAACCGGCACCTGAAGGGAAGCGGCGGAAATGTATACGGAAATTTCGACCACCTGGGGTCTTTAACGTGCACCTAAATTTAAGTAAACGGGCCTCGAGCATTTTCGCCTTCATCTAAAATGCGGCTGCCGCATTTGTTGCTTCAGAATGCGGCCGCCACATTCTCGCCCAAAACCTCAGAGAGCGTCAAAGCCTTGACAAACACCGTGACAGTTTTTTCCATATGCAGAAATGATTCGCTGTAAATTACCAACCCAAACGGAAGCGCCCAGGAATGAAATTGTGATATAGTAGCACCGGTTCCTTGAATTATGTCAGCGCGAAGCGACGTGAACAAAGGGTGGGTAAGTGGGGCGGGGGGGGGGGGGGGTTGCGGAAAAAATTTCGGGGGGGGGGGGGTTTGAACCCCCCCAACCCCCCCCCTGGCTACGCCCCTGTCCTGGAGAGTTCGCCATACGCGAGAGAGTGCTTTGCGGGGGTCCAACGAGTTACAGAATGAATGCCATCGTTCGTTGTCTAATTTGTCCATGCGACGACGTATTTTCTTCTGCGTGCGCCTGGCCTCCCTAAGGTCTAGAATCGACTTTGTGCGTCTGTATCTCTTCTCGGCACGCCGACGTACTGCGCGAAGCCTTTCTAATTCAATGTCGAAGTCAGAGCGAGCAGGTGACCATGAGAAACAGCGCGTTGCAGCATGCATCGCGTCCGCAATCATAAGCTCTATGCTACGTGCAAGGCCTCTCTGGCATTCGGCGTTCACCGAGGCTTGAAATGCGGGCCAATCAATTGTTCGAGAGACCATAGGGGAAAACAAATTGCTTAGACCTTTGATGGCAATTTAAGTAGGAATATGATCACTTCCGCGCGTTTCCAAGTCAGTAAACCAGTGGACGCTCGAAGTAAGGCATCGCGACACCAAAGTAAGGTCTAGGCAGCTGCTATACGACGACCCTTTCAAGCATGTTGGACTGCCGTCGTTCAAAAGGCAGAGGTCATGGTCCGAAGCAAAAGATACAAGAGTCTGACCTCTTTAATTGGTTCTTGTACTTCCCCATAGTGGGTGATGGGCATTAAAATCTCCTGTGATGATCCAAGGACTGGAGGTCGACGTCAAAACATTTCCGAGCCTTGTGTTGTCTAAACGGCTTGATGGGGAAATGTAGCCTGCGACGAGTGTGAAGGAGAGACTCTTCTGCTTTATGCTAAGGCACACATACTGGTTGTCGTCATGAGGAGGCACGGCCTGGGCCACGTGGGTGAGCTCTTTGCGAACATAAACGAGGACCTTGCTGATTTTTTCACACGTGGCGGAGGTAAAAGCTTCGTATCCTGATAATCTGAGGATATTTTTCACGTTTGGTTCACAGATGACTAGCACCGGAATCCGATTGACATATACAAATTGGCGAAAATCAGAAATACGTGAGATCAGGCCTCTCGCATTCCACTGAAGAATTGAGGCATTCTTGACGTCTTCTTGAAAAGGTCGCCTCTGCAGAAGTGGGCGAGCCATGTTTCTAATGTAGGCTTTCAAGTACAGGATCGAGAGCATCCAGTACTTGTAAAGCGCATCGAGCAGTCGAAGTTTGTGTATTTCCCAAAAGTGTGCGAATCGCAGCTATTAATGACTTCAGCAGAATAACCACCTGCACATCCTGTTCAGACAACTTGTCGGAAGCAAGAGGTACGTTCGATGAAGGAGACGTACTATCGTGAGCAATATGAGTTCGAACACGCGAGCTCGTGGAAAATAGCCTCGAACCCTACATCGGCCGATTTGCAGCGGCCGCTTTTGGAAACAAATTGGAAAGGGCGCCGCGCTTCCGCTGGCTGTTCACACTCCCGCCTCGATATCATTGCTGCAAAACGGTAGCTTGTAGCATGTCACTGGCCGCTAGCGGTGATATCAATTCACATCAACGCGCACAGCTACATCAAATGACCCATCAGGCTATGCAGCTTCTGAGATATCGGCTGTGACGTAGACTGCCATAATGCACAGGTCATGCTTGTATTAAATCTAGGCGGTGTTGGCTGAGCGTTCGGATACGCAACTTTTATCTTTTTTTTTTACGCGAGCGAAGCGGGAGTGCCAACAGTTAGCGGAAGAGCGCCCCTCCTTTCCCCTACGGTTTCGGCAGCGCCATCCACGTATAACGCTATCTAGGTTTTGAGGCTATTTTCCACGCGCTCCCGCGTTCGAGCTCATATTGCTCACGATAGTACGTCGCTCAAGCTCAGCAGGTGGGCGTGCATTTGGCAGTGCAGGCCAGGCAACGTCATAAGCACTTTTCTGGGCTTCTTTGTCAATCAATACGTTGCGTCGGGTCTCGCGCATGGACTGCTGTTTCTCAATTCGAGATGATGACGCTGCTGGACTAGATTGGCGCTGTGGGGGGTTTTTCGCGCTCTTTGGGGAACGTCTGCGGTGGCGGCGGGAGCGTCGTTTTTTCACAGAAACGGCTGCTTCCCGGTGCGTAGAGCCTTCCCTTACCATCTCCTTAAGAATACTCCACTCCTTCTTGCTTCGGGGGCAAGCTCTCGATGTGGCTTCATGAGATCCCTTGCAGTTTCGGCACTTAAATTCAGTTGCTTGGCAGGATTCCGTGGTGTGGAACCCAGCGCAGCGTGCACATACTGCAGCGTGATTACAAACACCTCTGACGTTACCCAACCGAAGGCACTTGTGGCACTGCAGAGGTTTCGGAATGAACGGCTTCACGGGGTGGCGAAAATGGCCAACCTTGACATTAGATGGGATGGTGTCGCCCTTGAAGACTATCTTCACATACCGTGAATTGCCAATCCCAGATACCTGGATGATGGTACTATCAGGAGTGGCTGTCTTGACTAGGATAGGCAAGTCTTCATTCGGTATTGCTACATATACGTCATAGATGACGCCTGTTGCTGTATCCTTGTCGACAGGAATATGGGAGCGCACTTTGATCCCGTTCAGATCGGTTACTGTACGCAAGATGTCAAACGCGGTTGCATGCACGACATCTACGGCGAGAATGTTCTTGCGATTGTTAATTCTTATGTCGGTGATTTCATTGGGAACTAATCTTTCAAGGAAGGCGGAGACAGCTTGCCTATTCAGATGCCGCAGATTGTCCGAGGAAACCACCGGCATGAAGAGTATGGCGGGGGCTCGAGGACGGCTCATGTTCTGCACTGTAGATGTACTTGAAAGCGAAGGTGTCCTGAGGCTCCTCCGCTTCGCCTTGCGGCTTCGTACGGATTCGAAGCCGTCTTCGGAGTCTTCTCCGCTGGCCGAGTAGAGTTCCGTGCTGTCACTGGCAGCATCGTCCATTTCACTGTTACGCTTCCGCGACGGCACCGCGGAACGCGAGGTCAGGTCGGGAGAGAATCGGGCAGTGTCGACGTTCATCACTGCCGGCGGGGGACCGAAGTCCCGTAGCTAAACAGCGAAAAAACTGAAAATCAGCAGGAGACGGAAAAGCACCAGTCAACTAGAGACACACTTCGTCGTCTTCCTCTCATATACATGATTTCTTTTATTAGTGATTCGTTCCAGTTAAACTAACGCTCCGCGTCACTTGCTTCATGAAGTTATTGTTCCACAAGTTTTTGCTTGGTTCTCTCAAATTGCTTGAACATTTTTTTCTGGAATTTTTCAACACACACGCTTATTTTCCGAATTCACAGCCGATGGCCTCAAGAACGGAGCCCTACAACAAGAACATATCAGTGCCCTGCTCAAGATGTCTTCTACAAAGCTCCGCAGTTAAAACAGGACGTGTGGAAGAAGTCGTTTATCTTCGCGGGTTGTAAGAATACGACCGTACAACACGTGTACGGTCCTGTTTGTGACTTTGTGCAAACAACAAACCAGTTGGCGCATAGTGTTAACACAGGATGCGTACTCCTCAGCTACCCTAAAAGCAACAACGGCGACCGCAATCGCAACAATATACGTGACCGATGGAGACCCCCGTAAGTGAAAGTCGGACAAATGCCGGTCAGTAAATAGAATCGATAATCGGCGCACTTCGGTGATTGCTTCTCGTCTCAACTCATTCACTGGGATAGCGATAGATCCCCAAAGTGAATACCGAAGAATTTTAGAGATCGACCCTTTTTGCGATTCGCACGCAGCCGTGGTCGTTTGCAACAATATTATCTGATATGGCCTCCAAGAAAACACTCGACAGTTCCGGCCGCGGCAGCCGCATTACCATTGAAGCAAAATTAACTGGATTTCGCGGCATGTTATAAGAAACCTCGGGGGGACAAATTAATCTGGAGTACCCCACCACAGCCAGCTTCATAATTAGATCGGCGTTCGTGCACTAAAACTCCAGACTAATATTAGATAACATCGTCGATGGCGCCACTAGCTGCCAACAGGAGCATCTAAATTATGCATTTCTGACACAATCTCTAGGTGACAATTCAATTTCATATTTCGCCCTCGTGATGACAGTTGGGTGCCTGTTGCCGTGATCTCATGATTTTTTATTCAATACCTTAACAGAACATTAATAACTCTACAGAACTTTCTTACTGCGCCACTTTAATGGAGTCCCGTGATGGCTTTATTTGGAAAAAGAAAACCACAAAGATAAAAGTTCAGTCATGATTAAGCCGTGAATGCGAGAGAAATGCCTCAGTATTATCTCGCACCTCTATGAGATCGCGGACGCATGATTCAAACCGCGTTCACTACGTTTCGATGTCTTGTTCAGGATTTCACTCGACACACATCTTGCCCTTTCCAGGAGCGAAGTGCAACTCACGGCGGTCCGGAGCTCGATTTTTGTTCATAGTGACCATATAAAGCCAACTTGCAATGAAGGCAAAGAAAGCACCAGGGAATTAGCCGCGGTTGAAATGGAAATTTAGAAAATCATAAATAACAGGATAATGAAACTGGGCGCAAATATCACTTGCAGCCGGTTGCAGCCGGTGGGAGCCGAACCACAACCTCCACATTACGCGTGCGTTGCGCTACCGATTCTGCTACGGTGACGCCTATAATTCAGACAATTCCGTTTGGTATTCATATTTACAATATCTACCCTGGGAGTGTTAGCCAGCGTCACTGAGAGCATGATGGACGGATGTGCAACATCCATTTTTGCCGTAGGGTGTCACGTAACACGTGAACTTATTAGAGCAGGCACGTGGATAACAAAACCCTCGTATGCTAGCTAATGACATCAAGGCTGCCAGATTCGTGACCCTGGCTATGAATAAATGAGAATTTGGCAAAGATATGGGCTATATTTTTCTAAATCATGGCCATGTAAAGTCTACAGACAATTAAGGGAAGGAATCATGTATACATACATACACACACACATATATATATATATATATATATATATTCTAGCCACAAACACAGACGCAAGCAATAGACATGGATGACGATTATTGGTGGGCCTCGCGCGTGCTCTGCTTTGCCGTTGACCCGACCGCCTGATTATTCAGATAAATCACGCTCTTACTTGAACGTGCGCTTGCATTTGGTGGAGGTGCTGCTTACCTCAACCACGGCTGTCATCTGTTACGGCGTTCCACGGCAGCGAGACCCTGTTACATTCAGCGGCACCGAGTACCATGAC